>NW_025957924.1:0-29870 GCF_023159225.1 Perognathus longimembris pacificus | reverse complement strand
TGTCTATCTAATCTTTTGGGTTCTTTTTCTAATGAGGTCGACCAGTTGTCTATTTATTATTTTTTTTACTACGCATCAAGCTGCGCTGCTTGTCTTTGCTCCTGTGTGCTCGCGCACTCTCGCCTTTTCCACTTATTTTTATTTTTGATTTATTTTTGATTTATTTTGTCAATTTTAAAAAAATGCGCATCGTGCTGTGCTGTTTGTGTTTGCTTGAGTGCATTCGCGCGCTCTCGCTTTCTCCACTTTACAATTTTTTGTTATTATTTATCTATTCCTGAGAGTTTATCTTATTTTTTATTTGTTTATTAAATGAAGTCGACCAGTTGCCTGCCCTTCCTTCCATTATCCGTCACCGAGACAAACTGAACAAAATTCTGAGGTCGACCTTGTAAAGATAAGGATTCAGGTCTGTCTGCTGTTTACCTTTGCTCCTGCGCGCACTGCCCTTCTCTCCACATTTATGTGTTTGTTTGTTTGTCTATCTCATCTTTTGGGTTTTTATTTCTAATGAGGTCGACCAGTTGTGTATTTATTATTTTTTTTACTACGCATCAAGCTGCGCTGCTTGTCTTTGCTCCTGTGTGCTCGCGCACTCTCGCCTTTTCACTTATTTTTATTTTTGATTTATTTTTGATTTATTTTGTCAATTTAAAAAAAAATGCGCATCGTGCTGTGCTGTTTGTGTTTGCTTGAGTGCATTCGCGCGTCTCTCGCTTTCTCCACTTTACAATTTTTTTGTTATTATTTATCTATTCCTGAGAGTTTATCTTATTTTTTATTTGTTTATTTAAATGAAGTCGACCAGTTGCCTGCCCTTCCTTCCATTATCCGTCACCGAGACAAACTGAACAAAGTTCTGAGGTCCACCTTGTAAAGATAAGGAATCAGGTCTGTCTGCTGTTACCTTTGATCCTGCGCGCACTGCCCTTCTCTCCACATTTATGTGTTTGTTTGTTTGTCTATCTCATCTTTTGGGTTTTTATTTCTAATGAGGTCGACCAGTTGTCTATTTATTTTTTTTTTACTACGCATCAAGCTGCGCTGCTTGTCTTTGCTCCTGTGTGCTCGCGCACTCTCGCCTTTTCCACTTATTTTTATTTTTGATTTATTTTTGATTTATTTTGTCAATTTTAAAAAAAAAATACGCATCGTGCTGTGCTGTTTGTGTTTGCTTGAGTGCATTCGGCAGCGCTCTCGCTTTCTCCACTTTACAAGTTTTTTATTATTTATCTATTCCTGAGAGTTTATGTTATTTTTTATTGTTTATTTAAATGAAGTCGACCAGTTGCCTGCCCTTCCTCAATTATCCGTCACCGAGACAAACTGAACAAAGTTCTGAGGTCGACCTTGTAAAGTTAAGGATTCAGGTCTGTCTGCTGTTTACCTTGCTCCTGCGCGCACTGCCCTTCTCTCCACATTTATGTGTTTTGTTTGTTTGTCTATCTAATCTTTTGGGTTTTTATTTCTAATGAGGTCGACCAGTTGTCTATTTATTATTTTTTTTACTACGCATCAAGCTGCGCTGCTTGTCTTTGCTCCTGTGTGCTCGCGCACTCTCGCCTTTTCCACTTATTTTATTTTTAATTTATTTTTGATTTATTTTGTCAATTTAAAAAAAAACGCATCGTGCTGTGGCTGTTTGTGTTTGCTTCAGTGCATTCGCTCGCTCTCGCTTTCTCCACTTTACAATGTTTTTGTTATTATTTATCTATTCCTGAGAGTTTATCTTATTTTTTATTTGTTTATTTAAATGAAGTCGACCAGTTGCCTGCCCTTCCTTCCATTATCCGTCATCGAGACAAACTGAACAAAGTTCTGAGGTCGACCTTGTAAAGATAAGGATTCAGGTCTGTCTGCTGTTTACCTTTGCTCCTGCGCGCACTGCCCTTCTCTCCACATTTATGTGTTTGTTTGTTTGTCTATCTAATCTTTTGGGTTTTTATTTCTAATGAGGTCGACCAGTTGTCTATTTATTATTTTTTTTACTACGCATCAAGCTGCGCTGCTTGTCTTTGCTCCTGTGTGCTCGCGCACTCTCGCTTTTTCCACTTATTTTTATTTTTGATTTATTTTTGATTTATTTTGTCAATTTAAAAAAAATACGCATCGTGCTGTGCTGTTTGTGTTTGCTTGAGTGCATTCGCGCGCTCTCCCTTTCTCCACTTTACAATTTTTTTGTTATTATTTATCTATTCCTGAGAGTTTATCTTATTTTTTATTTGTTTATTTAAATGAAGTCGACCAGTTGCCTGCCCTTCCTTCCATTATCCGTCACCGAGACAAACTGAACAAAGTTCTGAGGTCGACCTTGTAAAGATAAGGATTCAGGTCTGTCTGCTGTTTACCGTTGCTCCTGTGCACACTGCCCTTCTCTCCACGTTTATGTGTTTGTTTGTTTGTCTATCTAATCTTTTGGGTTTTTATTTCTAATGAGGTCGACCAGTTGTCTATTATTATTTTTTTTACTACGCATCAAGCTGCGCTGCTTGTCTTTGCTCCTGTGTGCTCACGCACTCTCGCCTTTTCCACTTATTTTTATTTTTGATTTATTTTTGATTTATTTTGTCAATTTAAAAAAAATACGCATCGTGCTGTGCTGTTTGTGTTTGCTTGAGTTCATTCGCGCGCCTTAGATTTCTCCACTTTACAATTTTTTTGTTATTATTTATCTATTCCTGAGAGTTTATCTTATTTTTATTTGTTTTTTTAATGAAGTCGACCAGTTGCCTCCCCTTCCTTCCATTATCCGTCACCGAGACAAACTTAACAAAGTTCTGAGGTCGACCTTGTAAAGATAAGGATTCAGGTCTGTCTGCTGTTTACCTTTGCTCCTGCGCGCACTGCCCTTCTCTTCACATTTATGTGTTTGTTTGTTTGTCTATCTAATCTTTTGGGTTTTTATTTCTAATGAGGTTGACCAGTTGTCTATTTATTATTTTTTTACTACGCATCAAGCTGCGCTGCTTGTCTTTGCTCCTGTGTGCTCGCGCACTCTCGCCTTTTCCACTTATTTTTATTTTTGATTTATTTTGTCAAATTTAAAAAAAAATACGCATCGTGCTGTGCTGTTTCTGTTTGCTTGAGTGCATTCGCGCGCTCTCGCTTTCTCCACTTTACAATTTTTTTGTATTATTTATCTATTCCTGAGAGGTTTATCTTATTTTTTTATTTGTTTATTTAAAAGAAGTCGACCAGTTGCCTGCCCTTCCTTCCATTATCCGTCACCGAGACAAACTGAACAAAGTTCTGAGGTCGACCTTGTAAAGATAAGGATTCAGGTCTGTCTGCTGTTGACCTTTGCTCCTGCGCGCACTGCCCTTCTCTCCACATTTATGTGTTTGTTTGTTTGTCTATCTAATCTTTTGGGTTTTTATTTCTAATGAGGTCGACCAGTTGTCTATTTATTATTTTTTTTACTACGCATCAAGCTGCGCTGCTTGTCTTAGCTCCTGTGTGCTCGCGCACTCTCGCCTTTCCCACTTATTTTTATTTTTGATTTATTTTTGATTTATTTTGTCAATTCAAAAAAAAATACGCATCGTTCTGTGCCGTTTGTGTTTGCTTGAGTGCATTCGCGCGCTCTCGCTTTCTCCACTTTACAATGTTTTTGTTATTATTTATCTATTCCTGAGAGTTTATCTTATTTTTTATTTGTTTATTTAAATGAAGTCCACCAGTTGCCTGCCCTTCCTTCCTTTATCCGTCACCGAGACAAACTGAACAAAGTTCTGAGGTCGACCTTGTAAAGATAAGGATTCAGGTCTGTCTGCTGTTTACCTTTGCTCCTGCGCGCACTGCCCTTCTCTCCACATTTATGTGTTTGTTTGTTTGTCTATCTAATCTTTTGGGTTTTTATTTCTAATGAGGTCGACCAGTTGTCTATTTATTATTTTTTTTACTACGCATCAAGCTGCGCTGCTTGTCTTAGCTCCTGTGTGCTCGCGCACTCTCGCCTTTCCCACTTATTTTATTTTTTGATTTATTTTTGATTTATTTTGTCAATTCAAAAAAAAATACGCATCGTTCTGTGCCGTTTGTGTTTGCTTGAGTGCATTCGCGCGCTCTCGCTTTCTCCACTTTACAATGTTTTGTTATTATTTATCTATTCCTGAGAGTTTATCTTATTTTTTATTTGTTTATTTAAAAGAAGTCGACCAGTTGCCTGCCCTTCCTTCCATTATCCGTCACCGAGACAAACTGAACAAAGTTCTGAGGTCGACCTTGTAAAGATAAGGATTCAGGTCTGTCTGCTGTTGACCTTTGCTCCTGCGCGCACTGCCCTTCTCTCCACATTTATGTGTTTGTTTGTTTGTCTATCTAATCTTTTGGGTTTTATTTCTAATGAGGTCGACCAGTTGTCTATTTATTATTTTTTTTACTACGCATCAAGCTGCGCTGCTTGTCTTAGCTCCTGTGTGCTCGCGCACTCTCGCCTTTCCCACTTATTTTTATTTTTGATTTATTTTTGATTTATTTTGTCAATTCAAAAAAAAATACGCATCGTTCTGTGCCGTTTGTGTTTGCTTGAGTGCATTCGCGCGCTCTCGCTTTCTCCACTTTACAATGTTTTTGTTATTATTTATCTATTCCTGAGAGTTTATCTTATTTTTTATTTGTTTATTTAAATGAAGTCCACCAGTTGCCTGCCCTTCCTTCCTTATCCGTCACCGAGACAAACTGAACAAAGTTCTGAGGTCGACCTTGTAAAGATAAGGATTCAGGTCTGTCTGCTGTTTACCTTTGCTCCTGCGCGCACTGCCCTTCTCTCCACATTTATGTGTTTGTTTGTTTGTCTATCTAATCTTTTGGGTTTTTATTTCTAATGATGTCGACAGTTGTCTATTTATTATTTTTTTTAACTCCGCATCAAGCTGCGCTGCTTGTCTTTGCTCCTGTGTGCTCGCGCACTCTCGCCTTTTCCACTTATTTTATTTTTGATTTATTTTTGATTTATTTTGTCAATTTAAAAAAAAAATACGCATCGTGCTGTGCTGTTCGTGTTTGCTTGAGTGCATTCGCGCGCTCTCGCTTTCTCCACTCTACAATTTTTTTGTTATGATTTATCTATTCCTGAGAGTTTATCTTATTTTTTATTTGTTTATTTAAATGAAGTCGACCAGTTGCCTGCCCTTCCTTCCATTATCCGTCACCGAGACAAACTGAACAAAGTTCTGAGGTCGACCTTGTAAAGATAAGGATTCAGGTCTGTCTGCTGTTTACCTTTGCTCCTGCGCGCACTGCCCTTCTCTCCACTTTATGTGTTTGTTGTTTGTCTATCTAATCTTTTGGGTTTTTATTTCTAATGAGGTCGACCAGTTGTCTATTTATTATTTTTTTACTACGCATCAAGCTGGGCTGCTTGTCCTTGCTCCTGTATGCTCGCGCACACTCGCCTTTTCCACTTATTTTTATTTTTGATTTTTTTTTTTATTTATTTTGTCAATTTAAAAAAAAATACGCATCGTGCTGTGCTGTTTGTGTTTGCTTGAGTGCATTCGCGCGCTCTCGCTTTCTCCACTTTACAATTTTTTTTCTTATTATTTATATATTCTTGAGAGTTTATCTTATTTTTTATTTGTTTATTTAAATGAAGTCGTCCAGTTGTCTGCCCTTCCTTCCATTATCCGTCACCGAGACAAACTGAACAAAGTTCTGAGGTCGACCTTGTAAAGATAAGCATTCAGGTCTGTCTGCTGTTTACCTTTGCTCCTGCGCGCACTGCCCTTCTCTCCACATTTATGTGTTTGTTTGTTTGTCTATCTAATCTTTTGGGTTCTTTTTTCTAATGAGGTCGACCAGTTGTCTATTTATTATTTTTTTACTACGCATCAAGCTGCGCTGCTTGTCTTTGCTCCTGTGTGCTCGCCGCACTCTCGCCTTTTCCACTTATTTTTATTTTTGATTTATTTTTGATTTATTTTTGTCAATTTTAAAAAAAATGCGCATCGTGCTGTGCTGTTTGTGTTTGCTTGAGTGCATTCGCGCGCTCTCGCTTTCTCCACTTTACAATTTTTTTGTTATTATTTATCTATTCCTGAGAGTTTATCTTATTTTTATTGTTTATTTAAATGAAGTCGACCAGTTGCCTGCCCTTCCTTCCATTATCCGTCACCGAGACAAACTGAACAAAGTTCTGAGGTCGACCTTGTAAAGATAAGGATTCAGGTCTGTCTGCTGTTTACCTTTGCTCCTGCGCGCACTGCCCTTCTCTCCACATTTATGTGTTTGTTTGTTTGTCTATCTCATCTTTTGGGTTTTTATTTCTAATGAGGTCGACCAGTTGTGTATTTATTATTTTTTTTACTACGCATCAAGCTGCGCTGCTTGTCTTTGCTCCTGTGTGCTCGCGCACTCTCGCCTTTTCCACTTATTTTTATTTTTGATTTATTTTTGATTTATTTTGTCAATTTAAAAAAAATGCGCATCGTGCTGTGCTGTTTGTGTTTGCTTGAGTGCATTCGCGCGTCTCTCGCTTTCTCCACTTTACAATTTTGTTGTTATTATTTATCTATTCCTGAGAGTTTATCTTATTTTTTATTTGTTTATTTAAATGAAGTCGACCAGTTGCCTGCCCTTCCTTCCATTATCCGTCACCGAGACAACTGAACAAAGTTCTGAGGTCGACCTTGTAAAGATAAGGAATCAGGTCTGTCTGCTGTTTACCTTTGATCCTGCGCGCACTGCCCTTCTCTCACATTTATGTGTTTGTTTGTTTGTCTATCTCATCTTTTGGGTTTTTATTTCTAATGAGGTCGACCAGTTGTCTATTTATTTTTTTTTTTACTACGCATCAAGCTGCGCTGCTTGTCTTTGCTCCTGTGTGCTCGCGCACTCTCGCCTTTTCCACTTATTTTTATTTTTGATTTATTTTTGATTTATTTTGTCATTTTAAAAAAAAAATACGCATCGTGCTGTGCTGTTTGTGTTTGCTTGAGTGCATTCGCGCGCTCTCGCTTTCTCCACTTTACAATTTTTTTATTATTTATCTATTCCTGAGAGTTTATGTTATTTTTTATTTGTTTATTTAAATGAAGTCGACCAGTTGCCTGCCCTTCCTTCAATTATCCGTCACCGAGACAAACTGAACAAAGTTCTGAGGTCGACCTTGTAAAGTTAAGGATTCAGGTCTGTCTGCTGTTTACCTTTGCTCCTGCGCGCACTGCCCTTCTCTCCACATTTATGTGTTTGTTTGTTTGTCTATCTAATCTTTTGGGTTTTTATTTCTAATGAGGTCGACCAGTTGTCTATTTATTATTTTTTTTACTACGCATCAAGCTGCGCTGCTTGTCTTTGCTCCTGTGTGCTCGCGCACTCTCGCCTTTTCCACTTATTTTATTTTTAATTTATTTTTGATTTATTTTGTCAATTTAAAAAAAAACGCCATCGTGCTGTGCTGTTTGTGTTTGCTTCAGTGCAATCGCGCGCTCTCGCTTTCTCCACTTTACAATGTTTTTGTTATTATTTATCTATTCCTGAGAGTTTATCTTATTTTTTATTTGTTTATTTAAATGAAGTCGACCAGTTGCCTGCCCTTCCTTCCATTATCCGTCATCGAGACAACTGAACAAAGTTCTGAGGTCGACCTTGTAAAGATAAGGATTCAGGTCTGTCTGCTGTTTACCTTTGCTCCTGCGCGCACTGCCCTTCTCTCCACAATTTATGTGTTTGTTTGTTTGTCTATCTAATCTTTTGGGTTTTTATTTCTAATGAGGTCGACCAGTTGTCTATTATTATTTTTTTACTACGCATCAAGCTGCGCTGCTTGTCTTTGCTCCTGTGTGCTCGCGCACTCTCGCTTTTTCCACTTATTTTTATTTTTGATTTATTTTTGGATTTATTTTGTCAATTTAAAAAAAATACGCATCGTGCTGTGCTGTTTGTGTTTGCTTGAGTGCATTCGCGCGCTCTCCCTTTCTCCACTTTACAATTTTTTTGTTATTATTTATCTATTCTGAGAGTTTATCTTATTTTTATTTGTTTATTTAAATGAAGTCGACCAGTTGCCTGCCCTTCCTTCCATTATCCGTCACCGAGACAAACTGAACAAAGTTCTGAGGTCGACCTTGTAAAGATAAGGATTCAGGTCTGTCTGCTGTTTACCTTTGCTCCTGTGCACACTGCCCTTCTCTCCACGTTTATGTGTTTGTTTGTTTGTCTATCTAATCTTTTTGGGTTTTATTTCTAATGAGGTCGACCAGTTGTCTATTTATTATTTTTTTTACTACGCATCAAGCTGCGCTGCTTGTCTTGCTCCTGTGTGCTCACGCACTCTCGCCTTTTCCACTTATTTTTATTTTTGATTTATTTTTGATTATTTTGTCATTTAAAAAAAATACGCATCGTGCTGTGCTGTTTGTGTTTGCTTGAGTTCATTCGCGCGCCTTAGATTTCTCCACTTTACAATTTTTTTGTTATTATTTATCTATTCCTGAGAGTTTATCTTATTTTTTATTTGTTTTTTTAAATGAAGTCGACCAGTTGCCTCCCCTTCCTTCCATTATCCGTCACCGAGACAAACTTAACAAAGTTCTGAGGTCGACCTTGTAAAGATAAGGATTCAGGTCTGTCTGCTGTTTACCTTTGCTCCTGCGCGCACTGCCCTTCTCTTCACATTTTATGTGTTTGTTGTTTGTCTATCTAATCTTTTGGGTTTTATTTCTAATGAGGTCGACCAGTTGTCTATTTATTATTTTTTTACTACGCATCAAGCTGCGCTGCTTGTCTTTGCTCCTGTGTGCTCGCGCACTCTCGCCTTTTCCACTTATTTTATTTTTGATTTATTTGTCAAATTTAAAAAAAAATACGCATCGTGCTGTGCTGTTTCTGTTTGCTTGAGTGCATTCGCGCGCTCTCAGCTTTCTCCACTTTACAATTTTTTTGTTATTATTTATCTATTCCTGAGAGTTTATCTTATTTTTTATTTGTTTATTTAAAAGAAGTCGACCAGTTGCCTGCCCTTCCTTCCATTATCCGTCACCGAGACAAACTGAACAAAGTTCTGAGGTCGACCTTGTAAAGATAAGGATTCAGGTCTGTCTGCTGTTGACCTTTGCTCCTGCGCGCACTGCCCTTCTCTCCACATTTATGTGTTTGTTTGTTTGTCTATCTAATCTTTTGGGTTTTTATTTCTAATGAGGTCCACCAGTTGTCTATTTATTATTTTTTTTACTACGCATCAAGCTGCGCTGCTTGTCTTAGCTCCTGTGTGCTCGCGCACTCTCGCCTTTCCCACTTATTTTTATTTTTGATTTATTTTTGATTTATTTTGTCAATTCAAAAAAAAATACGCATCGTTCTGTGCCGTTTGTGTTTGCTTGAGTGCATTCGCGCGCTCTCGCTTTCTCCACTTTACAATGTTTTTGTTATTATTTATCTATTCCTGAGAGTTTATCTTATTTTTTATTGTTTATTTAAATGAAGTCCACCAGTTGCCTGCCCTTCCTTCCTTTATCCGTCACCGAGACAAACTGAACAAAGTTCTGAGGTCGACCTTGTAAAGATAAGGATTCAGGTCTGTCTGCTGTTTACCTTTGCTCCTGCGCGCACTGCCCTTCTCTCCACATTTATGTGTTTGTTTGTTTGTCTATCTAATCTTTTGGTTTTTTATTTCTAATGAGGTCGACCAGTTGTCTATTTATTATTTTTTTTACTACGCATCAAGCTGGGCTGCTTGTCCTTGCTCCTGTATGCTCGCGCACACTCGCCTTTTCCACTTATTTTTATTTTTGATTTTTTTTTTATTATTTTGTCAATTTAAAAAAAATACGCATCGTGCTGTGCTGTTTGTGTTTGCTTGAGTGCATTCGGCGCGCTCTCGCTTTCTCCACTTTACAATTTTTTTTCTTATTATTTATATATTCTTGAGAGTTTATCTTATTTTTTATTTGTTATTTAAATGAAGTCGTCCCAGTTGTCTGCCCTTCCTTCCATTATCCGTCACCGAGACAAACTGAACAAAGTTCTGAGGTCGACCTTGTAAAGATAAGCATTCAGGTCTGTCTGCTGTTTACCTTTGCTCCTGCGCGCACTGCCCTTCTCTCCACATTTATGTGTTTGTTTGTTTGTCTATCTAATCTTTTGGGTTCTTTTTTCTAATGAGGTCGACCAGTTGTCTATTTATTATTTTTTTTACTACGCATCAAGCTGCGCTGCTTGTCTTTGCTCCTGTGTGCTCGCGCACTCTCGCCTTTTCCACTTATTTTTATTTTGATTTATTTTTGATTTATTTTGTCAATTTTAAAAAAATGCGCATCGTGCTGTGCTGTTTGTGTTGATTGAGTGCATTCGCGCGCTCTCGCTTTCTCCACTTTACAATTTTTTTGTTATTATTTATCTATTCCTGAGAGTTTATCTTATTTTTTATTTTGTTTATTTAAATGAAGTCGACCAGTTGCCTGCCTTCCTTCCATTATCCGTCACCGAGACAAACTGAACAAAGTTCTGAGGTCGACCTTGTAAAGATAAGGATTCAGGTCTGTCTGCTGTTTACCTTTGCTCCTGCGCGCACTGCCCTTCTCTCCACATTTATGTGTTGTTGTTTGTCTATCTCATCTTTTGGGTTTTTATTCTAATGAGGTCGACCAGTTGTGTATTTATTATTTTTTTTACTACGCATCAAGCTGCGCTGCTTGTCTTTGCTCCTGTGTGCTCGCGCACTCTCGCCTTTTCCACTTATTTTATTTTTGATTTATTTTTGATTTATTTTGTCAATTTAAAAAAAAAATGCGCATCGTGCTGTGCTGTTTGTGTTTGCTTGAGTGCATTCGCGCGTCTCTCGCTTTCTCCAATTTACAATTTTTTTGTTATTATTTATCTATTCCTGAGAGTTTATCTTATTTTTTATTGTTTATTTAAATGAAGTCGACCAGTTGCCTGCCCTTCCTTCCATTATCCGTCACCGAGACAAACTGAACAAAGTTCTGAGGTCGACCTTGTAAAGATAAGGATCAGGTCTGTCTGCTGTTTACCTTTGATCCTGCGCGCACTGCCCTTCTCTCCACATTTATGTGTTTGTTTGTTTGTCTATCTCATCTTTTGGGTTTTTATTTCTAATGAGGTCGACCAGTTGTCTATTTATTTTTTTTTTACTACGCATCAAGCTGCGCTGCTTGTCTTTGCTCTGTGTGCTCGCGCACTCTCGCCTTTTCCACTTATATTATTTTTGATTTATTTTGATTTATTTTGTCAATTTAAAAAAAAATACGCATTGTGCTGTGCTGTTTGTGTTTGCTTGAGTGCATTCGCGCGCTCTCGCTTTCTCCACTTTACAATTTTTTTATTATTTATCTATTCCTGAGAGTTTATGTTATTTTTTATTTGTTTATTTAAATGAAGTCGACCTGTTGCCTGCCCTTCCTTCATTATCCGTCACCGAGACAAACTGAACAAAGTTCTGAGGTCGACCTTGTAAAGTGAAGGATTCAGGTCTGTCTGCTGTTTACCTTTGCTCCTGCGCGCACTGCCCTTCTCTCACATTTATGTGTTTGTTTGTTGTCTATCTAATCTTTTGGGTTTTTATTTCTAATGAGGTCGACCAGTTGTCTATTTATTATTTTTTTTACTACGCATCAAGCTGCGCTGCTTGTCTTTGCTCCTGTGTGCTCGCGCACTCTCGCCTTTTCCACTTATTTTTATTTTTAATTTATTTTTGATTTATTTTGTCAATTTAAAAAAAAACGCATCGTGCTGTGCTGTTTGTGTTTGCTTCAGTGCATTCGCGCGCTCTCGCTTTCTCCACTTTACAATGTTTTTGTTATTATTTATCTATTCCTGAGAGTTTATCTTATTTTTTATTTGTTTATTTAAATGAAGTCGACCAGTTGCTGCCCTTGCTTCCATTATCCGTCATCGAGACAAACTGAACAAAGTTCTGAGGTCGACCTTGTAAAGATAAGGATTCAGGTCTGTCTGCTGTTTACCTTTGCTCCTGCGCGCACTGCCCTTCTCTCCACATTTATGTGTTTGTTTGTTTGTCTATCTAATCTTTTGGGTTTTTATTTCTAATGAGGTCGACCAGTTGTCTATTTATTATTTTTTTTACTACGCATCAAGCTGCGCTGCTTGTCTTTGCTCCTGTGTGCTCGCGCACTCTCGCTTTTTCCACTTATTTTTATTTTTGATTTATTTTTGATTTATTTTGTCAATTTAAAAAAATACGCATCGTGCTGTGCTGTTTGTGTTTGCTTGAGTGCATTCGCGCGCTCTCCCTTTCTCCACTTTACAATTTTTTTGTTATTATTTATCTATTCCTGAGAGTTTATCTTATTTTTTATTTGTTTATTTAAATGAAGTCGACCAGTTGCCTGCCCTTCCTTCCATTATCCGTCACCGAGACAAACTGAACAAAGTTCTGAGGTCGACCTTGTAAAGATAAGGATTCAGGTCTGTCTGCTGTTTACCTTTGCTCCTGTGCACACTGCCCTTCTCTCCACGTTTATGTGTTTGTTTGTTTGTCTATCTAATCTTTTGGGTTTTTATTCTAATGAGGTCGACCAGTTGTCTATTTATTATTTTTTTTTACTACGCATCAAGCTGCGCTGCTTGTCTTTGCTCCTGTGTGCTCACGCACTCTCGCCTTTTCCACTTATTTTTATTTTGATTTATTTTTGATTTATTTTGTCAATTTAAAAAAAATACGCATCGTGCTGTGCTGTTTGTGTTTGCTTGAGTTCATTCGCGCGCCTTAGATTTCTCCACTTTACAATTTTTTTGTTATATTTATCTATTCCTGAGAGTTTATCTTATTTTTTATTTGTTTTTTTAAGTGAAGTCGACCAGTTGCCTCCCCTTCCTTCCATTATCCGTCACCGAGACAAACTTAACAAAGTTCTGAGGTCGACCTTGTAAAGATAAGGATTCAGGTCTGTCTGCTGTTTACCTTTGCTCCTGCGCGCACTGCCCTTCTCTTCACATTTATGTGTTTGTTTGTTTGTCTATCTAATCTTTTGGGTTTTTATTTCTAATGAGGTCGACCAGTTGTCTATTTATTATTTTTTTTACTACGCATCAAGCTGCGCTGCTTGTCTTTGCTCCTGTGTGCTCGCGCACTCTCGCCTTTTCCACTTATTTTTATTTTTGATTTATTTTGTCAAATTTTAAAAAAAATACGCATCGTGCTGTGCTGTTTCTGTTTGCTTGAGTGCATTCGCGCGCTCTCGCTTTCTCCACTTTACAATTTTTTTGTTATTATTTATCTATTCCTGAGAGTTTATCTTATTTTTTATTTGTTTATTTAAAAGAAGTCGACCAGTTGCCTGCCCTTCCTTCCATTATCCGTCACCGAGACAAACTGAACAAAGTTCTGAGGTCGACCTTGTAAAGATAAGGATTCAGGTCTGTCTGCTGTTGACCTTTGCTCCTGCGCGCACTGCCCTTCTCTCCACATTTATGGGTTTGTTTGTTTGTCTATCTAATCTTTTGGGTTTTTATTTCTAATGAGGTCGACCAGTTGTCTATTTATTATTTTTTTTACTACGCATCAAGCTGCGCTGCTTGTCTTAGCTCCTGTGTGCTCGCGCACTCTCGCCTTTCCACTTATTTTATTTTTGATTTATTTTTGATTTATTTTGTCAATTCAAAAAAAAATATACGCATCGTTCTGTGCCGTTTGTGTTTGCTTGAGTGCATTCGCGCGCTCTCGCTTTCTCCACTTTACAATGTTTTTGTTATTATTTATCTATTCCTGAGAGTTTATCTATTTTTTATTTGTTTATTTAAATGAAGTCCACCAGTTGCCTGCCCTTCCTTCCTTTATCCGTCACCGAGACAAACTGAACAAAGTTCTGAGGTCGACTTTGTAAAGATAAGGATTCAGGTCTGTCTGCTGTTTACCTTTGCTCCTGCGCGCACTGCCCTTCTCTCCACATTTATGTGTTTGTTTGTTTGTCTATCTATCTTTTGGGTTTTTATTTCTAATGAGGTCGACAGTTGTCTATTTATTATTTTTTTTACTACGCATCAAGCTGCGCTGCTTGTCTTTGCTCCTGTGTGCTCACGCACTCCCGCCTTTTCCACTTATTTTTATTTTTGATTTATTTTGTCAATTTTAAAAAAAAAATACGCATCGTGGTGTGCTGTTTGTGTTTGCTTTGAGTGCATTCGCGCGCTCTAGCTTTCTCCACCCTTTACAATTTTTTTGTTATTATTTATCTATTCCTGAGAGTTTATCTTATTTTTATTTTTTTATTTAAATGAAGTCGACCAGTTGCCTGCCCTTCCTTCCATTATCCGTCACCGAGACAAACTGAACAAAGTTCTGAGGTCGACCTTGTAAATATAAGGATTCAGGTCTGTTTTCTTTTTACCTTTGCTCCTGGGCGCACTGCCCTTCTCTCCACATTTATGTGTTTGTTTGTTTGTCTATCTAATCTTTTGGGTTTTTATTTCTAATGAGGTCGACCAGTTGTCTATTTATTATTTTTTTTACTACGCATCAAGCTGCGCTGCTTGTCTTTGCTCCTGTGTGCTCACGCACTCTCGCCTATTCCACTTATTTTTA
This sequence comes from Perognathus longimembris pacificus, assembly GCF_023159225.1. NCBI lineage: Eukaryota > Metazoa > Chordata > Mammalia > Rodentia > Heteromyidae > Perognathus > Perognathus longimembris. The sequence continues at coordinate 15,370 of NW_025957924.1, read as the reverse complement.
TTTTTGATTTATTTTTGATTTTATTTTGTAAATTTAAAAAAAAATACTCATCGTGCTGTGCTGTTTGTGTTTGCTTGAGTGCATTCGCGCACTCTCACTTTCTCCACTTTACAATTTTTTTGTTATTATTTATCTATTCCTGAGAGTTTATCTTATATTTTATTTGTTTATTTAAATGAAGTCGACCAGTTGCCTGCCCTTCCTTCCATTATCCGTCACCGAGACAAACTGAACAAATTTCTGAGGTCGACCTTGTAAAGATAAGGATTCAGGTCTGTCTGCTGTTTACCTTTGCTCCTGTGCGCACTGCCCTTCTCTCCACATTTATGTGTTTGTTTGTTTGTCTATCTAATCTTTTGGGTTTTGATTTCTAATGAGGTCGACCAGTTGTCTATTTATTATTTTTTTTACTACGCATCAAGCTGCGCTGCTTGTCTTGCTCCTGTGGGCTCGCGCACTCTCGCCTTTTCCACTTATTTTATTTTGATTTATTTTTGATTTATTTTGTCAATTTTTAAAAAAATACGCATCGTGCTGTGCTGTTTGTGTTTGCTTGAGTGCATTAGCGCGCTCTCGCTTCTCCACTTTACAATTTTTTTGTTATTATTTATCTATTCCTGAGAGTTTATCTTATTTTTTATTTGTTTATTTAAATGAAGTCGACCAGTTGCCTGCCCTTCCTTCCATTATCCGTCACCGAGACAAACTGAACAAAGTTCTGAGGTCGACCTTGTAAAGATAAGGATCAGGTCTGTCTGCTGTTTACCTTTGCTCCTGCCCGCACTGCCCTTCTCTCCACATTTATGTGTTTGTTTGTTTGTCTATCTAATCTTTTGGGTCTTTATTTCTAATGATGTCGACCAGTTGTCTATTTATTATTTTTTTTAACTCCGCATCAAGCTGCGCTGCTTGTCTTTGCTCCTGTGTGCTCGCGCACTCTCGCCTTTTCCACTTATTTTTATTTTTGATTTATTTTTGATTTATTTTGTCAATTTAAAAAAAATACGCCATCGTGCTGTGCTGTTCGTGTTTGCTTGAGTGCATTCGCGCGATCTCGCTTTCTCCACTTTACAATTTTTTTATTATTATTTATCAAATCCTGAGAGTTTATCTTATTTCTTATTTTTTATTTAAATGAACTCGACCATTGCCTGCCCTTCCTTCCATTATCCGTCACCGAGACAAACTGAACACAGTTGTGAGGTCGACCTTGTAAAGATAAGGATTCAGGTCTGTCTGTTGTTTACCTTTGCTCCTGCGCGCACTGCCCTTCTCTCCACATTTATGTGTTTGTTTGTTTGTCTATCTAATCTTTTGGTTTTTATTCTAGTGAGTTCGACAGTTGTCTATTTATTATTTTTTTTACTACGCATCAAGCTGCGCTGCTTGTCTTTGCTCCTGTGTGCTCGCGCACTCTCGCCTTTTCCACTTATTTTTATTTTTGATTTATTTTTGATTTATTTTGTCAATTTGAAAAAATACGCATCGTGCTGTGCTGTTTGTGTTTGCTTGAATGGCATTCGGGCGCTCTCGCTTTCTCACTTTACAATTTTTTTGTTATTATTTATCTATTCCTGAGAGTTTATCTTATTTTTATTTGTTTATTTAAATGAAGTTGACCAGTTGCCTGCCCTTCCTTCCATTATCCGTCACCGAGACAAACTGAACAAAGTTCTGAGGTCGACCTTGTAAAGATAAGGATTCAGGTCTGACTGCTGTTTACCTTTGCTCCTGCGCACACTACCCTTCTCTCCACATTTATGTGTTTGTTTGTTTGTCTATCTAATCTTTTGGGTTTTTATTTCTAATGAGGTCGACCAGTTGTCTATTTATTTATTTTTTTTACTACGCATCAAGCTGTGCTGCGTGTCTTGCTCCTGTGTGTGCTCGCGCACTCTCGCCTTTTCCACTTATTTTTATTTTTGATTTATTTTTGATTTATTTTGTCAATTTAAAAAAAAATACCCATCGTGCTGTGCGTTTGTGTTTGCTTGAGTGCATTCCGGCGCTCTCGCTTTCTCCACTTTACAATTTTTTGTTATTATTTATCTATTCCTGAGAGTTTTATCCTTATTTTTTATTTGTTTATTTAAATGAAGTTGACCAGTTGCCTGCCCTTCCTTCCATTATCCGTCACCGAGACAAACTGAACAAAATTCTGAGGTCGACCTTGTAAAGATAAGGATTCAGGTCTGTCTGCTGTTACCTTTGCTCCTGCGCGCACTGCCCTTCTCTCCACATTTATGTGTTTTGTTTGTTTGTCTATCTAATCTTTTGGGTTTTGATTTCTAATGAGGTCGACCAGTTGTCTATTTATTAAATTTTTTTACTACGCATCAAGCTGGGCTGCTTGTCTTTGCTCCTGTGTGCTCGCGCACTCTCGCCTTTTCCACTTATTTTTATTTTTGATTTATTTTTGATTTATTTTGTCAATTTAAAAAAAAATACGCATCGTGCTGTGCTGTTTGTGTTTGCTTGAGTGCATTCGCGCGATCTCGCTTTCTCCACTTTACAATTGTTTTGTTATTATTTATCTATTCCTGAGAGTTTATCTTATTTTTTATTTGTTTATTTAAATGAAGTCGACCAGTTGCCTGCCCTTCCTTCCATTATCCGTCACCGAGACAAACTGAACAAAGTTCTAAGGTCGACCTTGTAAAGATAAGGAGTCAGGTCTGTCTGCTGTTTACCTTTGCTCCTGCGCGCACTGCCCTTCTCTCCACATTTATGTGTTTGTTTGTTTGTCTATCTAATCTTTTGGGTTTTTATTTCTAATGAGGTCGACCAGTTGTCTATTTATTATTTTTTTTACTACGCATCAAGCTGCGCTGCTTGTCTTTGCTCCTGTGTGCTCGCGCACTCTCGCCTTTTCCACTTATTTTTATTTTTGATTATTTTTGATTTATTTGTCAATTTTAAAAAAAATACGCATCGTGCTGTGCTGTTTGTGTTTGCTTGAGTGCATTCGCGCGCTCTTGCTTTCTCCACTTTACATTTTTTTTTGTGATTATTTATCTATTCCTGAGAGTTTATCTTATTTTTTATTTGTTTATTTAAATGAAGTCGACCAGTTGCCTGCCTTCCTTCCATTATCCGTCACCGAGACAAACTGAACAAAGTTCTGAGGTCGACCTTGTAAAGATAAGGATTCAGGTCTGTCTGCTGTTTACCTTTGCTCCTGCGCGCACTGCCTTCTCTCCACATTTATGTGTTTGTTTGTTTTCTATCTAATCTTTTGGTTTTTATTTCTCATGAGGTCGACCAGTTGTCTATTTATTATTTTTTTTTACTACGCATCAAGCTGCGCTGCTTGTCTTTGCTCCTGTGTGCTCGCGCACTCTCGCCTTTTCCACTTATTTTTATTTTTTATTTATTTTTGATTATTTTGTCAATTTTAAAAAAAAAATACGCATCGTGCTGTGCTGTTTGTGTTTGCTTGAGTGCATTCGCGCGCTCTCGCTTTCTCCACTTTACAATTTTTTTGTTATTATTTATCTATTCCTGAGAGTTTATCTTATTTTTTATTTGTTTATTTAAATGAAGTCGACCAGTTGCCTGCCCTTCCTTCCATTATCCGTCACCGAGACAACTGAACAAAGTTCTGAGGTCGACCTTGTAAAGATAAGGATTCAGGTCTGTCTGCTGTTTACCTTTTCTCCTGCGCGCACTGCCCTTCTCTCCACATTTATGTGTTTGTTTGTTTGTCTATCTAATCTTTTGGGTTTTATTCAAATGAGGTCGACCAGTTGTCTATTTATTATTTTTTTTACTACGCATCAAGCTGCGCTTGCTGTCTTTGCTCCTGTGTGCTCGCGCACTCTCGCCTTTTCCACTTATTTTTATTTTTTATTTATTTTGTCAATTTTAAAAAAAAATACGCATCGTGCTGTGCTGTTTGTGTTTGCTTGAGTGCATCGCGCGCTCTCGCTTTTTCCACTTTACAATTTTTTTGTTATTATTTATCTATTCCTGAGAGGTTATCTTACTTTTTATTTGTTTATTTAATGAAGTGGACCAGTTGCCTGCCCTTCCTTCCATTATCCGTCACCGAGACAAACTGAACAAAGTTCGGAGGTCGACCTTGTAAAGATAAGGATTCAGGTCTGTCTGCTGTTTACCTTTGCTCCTGCGCGCACTGCCCTTCTCTCCACTGTTATGTGTTTGTTGTTTGTCTATCTAATCTTTTGGGTTTTTATTCTAATGAGGTCGACCAGTTGTCTATTTATTATTTTTTTTACTACGCATCAAGCTGCGCTGCTTGTCTTTGCTCCTGTGTGCTCGCGCACTCTCGCCTTTTCCACTTATTTTTATTTTTGATTTATTTTTGATTTATTTTGTCAATTTAAAAAAAATACGCATCGTGCTGTGCTGTTTGTGTTTGCTTGAGTGCATTCGCGCGCTCTCGCTTTCTCCACTTTACAATTTTTTTGTTATTATTTATCTATTCCTGAGAGTTTATCTTATTTTTTATTTGTTTATTTAAATGAAGTCGACCAGTTGCCTGCCCTTCCTTCCATTATCCGTCACCGAGACAAACTGAACAATGTTCTTAGGTCAACCTTGTAAAGATAAGGATTCAGGTCTGTCTGCTGTTTACCTTTGCTCCTGCGCGCACTGCCCTTCTCTCCACATTTATGTGTTTGTTTGTTTGTCTATCTAATCTTTTGGGCTTTTATTTCTAATGAGGTCGACCAGTGTAGTCTATTTATCATTTTTTTTACTACGCATCAAGCTGCGCTGCTTGTCTTTGCTACTGTGTGCTCGCGCACTCTCGCCTTTTCCACTTATTTTTATTTTTGATTTATTTTGATTTATTTTGTCATTTAAAAAAAATACGCATCGTGCTGTGCTGTTTCTGTTTGCTTGAGTGCATTCGCGCGCTCTCGCTTTCCTCCACTTTACAATTTTTTTGTTATTATTTATCTATTCCTGAGAGTTTATCTTATTTTTTATTTGTTTATTTAAATGAAGTCGACCAGTTGCCTGCCCTTCCTTCCATTATCCGTCACCGAGACAAAGTGAACAAAGTTCTGAGGTCGACCTTGTAAAGATAAGGATTCAGGTCTGTCTGCTGTTTACCTTTGCTCCTGCACGCACTGCCCTTCTCTCCACATTTATGTGTTTGTTTGTTTGTCTATCTAATCTTTTGGGTTTTTATTTCTAATGAGGTCGACCAGTGTCTATTTATTATTTTTTTTACTACGCATCAAGCTGCGCTGCTTGTCTTTGCTCCTGTGTGCTCGCGCACCTCTCGCCTTTTCCACTTATTTTTTATTTTTGATTTATTTTTGATTTATTTTGTCAATTTTAAAAAAAATACGCATCGTGCTGTGCTGTTTGTGTTTGCTTGAGTGCATTCGCGCGCTCTCGCTTTCTCCACTTTACAATTTTTTTGTTTTTATTTATCTATTCCTGAGAGTTTATCTTATTTTTTATTTGTTTATTTAAATGAAGTCGACCAGTTGCCTGCCCTTCCTTCCATTATCCGTCACCGAGACAAACTGAACAAAGTTCTGAGGTCGACCTTGTAAAGATAAGGATTCAGGTCTGTCTGCTGTTTACCATTGCTCCTGCGCGCACTGCCCTTCTCTCCACATTTATGTGTTTGTTTGTTTGTCTATCTAAACTTTTGGGTTTTTATTTCTAATGAGGTCGACCAGTTGTCTATTTATTATTTTTTTACTACGCATCAAGCTGCGCTGCTTGTCTTTGCTCCTGTCTGCTCGCGCACTCTCGCCTTTTCCACTTATTTTTATTTTTGATTTATTTTTGATTTATTTTGTCAATTTAAAAAAAAATACGCATCGTGTTGTGCTGTTTGTGTTTGCTTGAGTGCATTCGCGCGCTCTCGCTTTCTCCACTTTACAATTTTTTTGTTATTATTTATCTATTCCTGAGAGTTTATCTTATTTTTTATTTGTTTATTTAAATGAAGTCGACCAGTTGCCTGCCCTTCCTTCCATTATCCGTCACCGAGACAAACTGAACAAAGTTCTGAGGTCGACCTTGTAAAGATAAGGATTCAGGTCTGTCTGCTGTTTACCTTTGTTCCTGCGCGCACTGCCCTTCTCTCCACATTTATGTGTTTGTTTGTTTGTCTACCTAATCTTTTGGGTTTTTATTTCTAATGAGGTCGACCAGTTGTCTATTTACTATTTTTTTTACTACGCATCAAGCTGCGCTGCTTTTCTTCTCCTGTGTGCACGCGCACTCTCGCCTTTTCCATTTATTTTTATTTGTGATTTATTTTTGATTTATTTTGTCAATTTTAAAAAAAATACGCATCGTGCTGTGCTGTTTGTGTTTGCTTGAGTGCATTCGCGCGCTCTCGCTTTCTCCACTTTACAATTTTTTTGTTATTATTTATCTATTCCTGAGAGTTTATCTTATTTTTTATTTGTTTATTTAAATGAAGTCGACCAGTTGCCTGCCCTTCCTTCCATTATCCGTCCCCGAGACAAACTGAACAAAGTTCGGAGGTCGACCTTTTAAAGATAAGGATTCAGGTCTGTCTGCTGTTTACCTTTGCTCCTGCGCGCACTGCCCTTCTCTCCACATTTATGTGTTTGTTTGTTTGTCTATCTAATCTTTTGGGTTTTTATTTCTAATGAGGTCGACCAGTTGTCTATTTATTATTTTTTTTACTACGCATCAAGCTGCGCTGCTTGTCTTTGCTCCTGTGTGCTCGCGCACTCTCGCCTTTTCCACTTATTTTATTTTTGATTTATTTTTGATTTATTTTGTCAATTTAAAAAAAAATACGCATCGTGCTGTGCTGTTTGTGTTTGCTTGAGTGCATTCGCGCGCTCTCGCTTTCTCCACTTTACAATTTTTTTGTTATTATTTATCTATTCCTGAGAGTTTATCTTATTTTTTATTTGTTTGTTTAAATGAAGTCGACCAGTTGCCTGCCCTTCCTTTCATTATCCGTCACCGAGACAAACTGAACAAAGTTCTGAGGTCGACCTTGTAAAGATAAGGATTCAGGTCTGTCTGCTGTTTACCTTTGCTCCTGTGCGCACTGCCCTTCTCTCCACATTTATGTGTTTGTTTGTTTGTCTATCTAATCTTTTGGGTTTTTATTTCTAATGAGGTCGACCAGTTGTCTATTTATTATTTTTTTTTACTACGCATCATGCTGTGCTGCTTGTCTTTGCTCCTGTGTGCTCGCGCACTCTCGCCTTTTCCACTTATTTTTATTTTTGATTTATTTTTGATTTATTTTGTCAATTTTAAAAAAAAAATACGCATCGTGCTGTGCTGTTTGTGTTTTCTTGAGTGCATTCACGCGCTCCTCGCTTTCTCCACATTACAAATTTTGTTATTATTTATCTATTCGTGAGTTATCTTATTTTTTATTTGTTTATTTAAATGAAGTCGACCAGTTGCCTGCCCTTCCTTCCATTATCCGTCACAGAGACAAACTGAACAAAGTTCTGAGGTCGACCTTGTAAAGATAAGGATTCAGGTCTGTCTGCTGTTTACCTTTGCTCCTGCGCGCACTGCCCTTCTCTCCACATTTATGTGTTTGTTTGTTTGTCCATCTAATCTTTTGGGTTTTTGTTTCTAATGAGGTCGACCAGTTGTCTATTTATTATTTTTTTTACTACGCATCAAGCTGCGCTGCTTGTCTTTGCTCCTGTGTGCTCGTGCACTCTCGCCTTTTCCACTTATTTTTATTTTTGATTTATTTGGTCAATTTTAAAAAACAATACGCATCGTGCTGTGCTGTTTGTGTTTGCTTGAGTGCATTCGCGCGCTCTCGCTTTCTCCACTTTACAATTTTTTGTTATTATTTATCTATTCCTGAGAGTTTATCTTATTTTTTATTTGTTTATTTAAATGAAGTCGACCAGTTGCCTGCCCTTCCTTCCATTATCCGTCACCGAGACAAACTGAACAAAGTTCTGAGGTCGACCTTGTATAGATAAGGATTCAGTTCTGTCTGCTGTTTACCTTTGCTCCTGCGCGCACTGCCCTTCTCTCCACATTTATGTGTTTGTTTGTTTGTCTATCTAATCTTTTGGGTTTTTATTTCTAATGAGGTCGACCAGTTGTCTATTTATTATTTCTTTTACTACGCATCAAGCTGCGCTGCTTGTCTTTGCTCCTGTGTGCTCGCGCACTCTCGCCTTTTCCACTTATTTTTATTTTTGATTGATTTATTTTGTCAATTTTAAAAAAAAATACGCATCGTGCTGTGCTGTTTGTGTTTGCCTGAGTGCATTCGCGCGCTCTCGCTTTCTCCACTTTACAATTTTTTGTTATTATTTATCTATTCCTGAGAGTTTATCTTATTTTTATTCGTTTATTTAAATGAAGTCGACCAGTTGCCTGCCCTTCCTTCCATTATCCGTCACCGAGACAAACTGAACAAAGTTCTGAGGTCGACCTTGTAAAGATAAAGATTCAGGTCTGTCTGCTGTTTACCTTTGCTCCTGCGCGCACTGCCCTTCTCTCCACATTTATGTGTTTGTTTGTTTGTCTATCTAATCTTTTGGGTTTTTATTTCTAGTGAGGTCGACCAGTTGTCTATTTATTATTTTTTTTACTACGCATCAAGCTGCGCTGCTTGTCTTTGCTCCTGTGTGCTCGCGCACTCTCGCATTTTCCACTTATTTTTTTTTTGATTTATTTTTGATTTATTTTGTCAATTTAAAAAAAATACGCATCGTGCTGTGCTGTTTGTGTTTGCTTGAGTGCATTCGCGCGCTCTCGCTTTCTCCACTTTACAATTTTTTTGTTATTATTTATCTATTCCTGAGAGTTTATCTTATTTTTTATTGTTTATTTAAATGAAGTCGACCAGTTGCCTGCCCTTCCTTCCATTATCCGTCACCGAGACAAACTGACCAAAGTTCTGAGGTCGACCTTGTAAAGATAAGGATTCAGGTCTGTCTGCTGTTTACCTTTGCTCCTGTGCGCACTGCCCTTCTCTCCACATTTATGTGTTTGTTTGTTTGTCTATCTAATCTTTTGGGTTTTTATTTCTAATGAGGTCGACCAGTTGTCTATTTATTATTTTTTTTACTACGCATCAAGCTGCGCTGCTTGTCTTTGCTCCTGTGTGCTCGCGCACTCTCACCTTTTCCACTTATTTTTATTTGTGATTTATTTTTGATTTATTTTGTCAATTTTAAAAAATATACGCATCGTGCTGTGCTGTTTGTGTTTGCTTGAGTGCATTCGCGCGCTCTCGCTTTCTCCACTTTACAATTTTTTGTTATTATTTATCTATTCCTGAGAGTTTATCTTATTATTTATTTGTTATTTAAATGAAGTCGACCAGTTGCCTGCCCTTCCTTCCATTATCCGTCACTGAGACGAACTGAACAAAGTTCTGAGGTCGACCTTGTAAAGATAAGGATTCAGGTCTGTCTGCTGTTTACCTTTGCTCCTGCGCGTACTGCCCTTCTCTCCATATTTATGTGTTTGTTTGTTTGTCTATCTAATCTTTTGGGTTTTTATTTCTAATGAGGTCGACCAGTTGTCTATTTATTATTTCTTTACTACGCATCAAGCTGCGCTGCTTCTCTTTGCTCCTGTGTGCTCGCGCACTCTCGCCTTTTCCACTTATTTTATTTTTGATTTATTTTGTCAATTTTAAAAAAAAAATACGCATCGTGCTGTGCTGTTTGTGTTTTCTTGAGTGCATTCACGCGCTCTCGCTTTCTCCACTTTACAAATTTTGTTATTATTAATCTATTCCTGAGAGTTTATCTTATTTTTTAGTTGTTTATTTAAATGAAGTCGACCAGTTGCCTGCCCTTCCTTCCATTATCCGTCACCGAGACAAACTGAACAAAGTTCTGAGGTCGACCTTGTAAAGATAAGGATTCAGGTCTGTCTGCTGTTTACCTTTGCTCCTGCGCGTACTGCCCCTTCTCTCCACATTTATGTGTTTGTTTGTTTGTCTATCTAATCTTTTGGGTTTTTATTTCTAATGAGGTCGACCAGTTGTCTATTTATTATTTTTTTTAATACGCATCAAGCTGCACTGCATGTCTTTGCTCCTGTGTGCTCGCGCACTCTCGCCTTTTCCACTTATTTTTATTTTTGATTTATTTTTTATTTATTTTGTCAATTTAAAAAAAATACGCATCGTGCTGTGCTGTTTGTGTTTGCTTGAGTGCATTCGCGTGCTCTCGCTTTCTCCACTTTACAATTTTTTTGTTATTATTTATCTATTCCTGAGAGTTTATCTTATTTTTTATTTGTTTATTTAAATGAAGTCGACCAGTTGCCTGCCCTTCCTTCCATTATCCGTCACCGAGACAAACTGAACAAAGTTCTGAGGTCGACCTTGTAAAGATAAGGATTCAGGTCTGTCTGCTGTTTACCTTTGCTCCTGCGCTCACTGCCCTTCTCTCCACATTTATGTGTTTGTTTGTTGTCTATCTAATCTTTGGGTTTTTATTTCTAATGAGGTCGACCAGTTGTCTATTTATTATTTTTTTTACTACGCATCAAGCTGCGCTGCTTGTCTTTGCTCCTGTGTGCTCGCGCACTCTCGCCTCTTCCACTTATTTTTATTTTTGATTTATTTTTGATTTATTTGTCAATTTTAAAAAAATACGTATTGTGCTGTTCTGTTTGTGTTTGCTTGAGTGCATTCGCGCGCTCTCGCTTTCTCCACTTTACAATTTTTTTGTTATTATTTATCTATTCCTGAGAGTTTATCTTATTTTTATTTGTTTATTTAAATGAAGTCGACCAGTTGCCTGCCCTTCCTTCCATTATCCGTCACCGAGACAAACTGAACAAAGTTCTGAGGTCGACCTGTAAAGATAAGGATTCAGGTCTGTCTGCTGTTTACCTTTGCTCCTGTGCGCACTGCCCTTCTCTCCACATTTATGTGTTTGTTTGTTTGTCTATCTAATCTTTTGGGTTTTTATTTCTAATGAGGTCGACCAGTTGTCTATTTATTATTTTTTTTACTACGCATCAAGCTGCGCTGCTTGTCTTTGCTCCTGTGTGCTCGCGCACTCTCGCCTTTTCCACTTATTTTTATTTGTGATTTATTTTTGATTTATTTTGTCAATTTAAAAAAAATACGCATCGTGCTGTGCTGTTTGTGTTTGCTTGAGTGCATTCGCGCGCTCTCGCTTTCTCCACTTTACAATTTTTTGTTATTATTTATCTATTCCTGAGAGTTTATCTTATTTTTTATTTGTTTATTTAAATGAAGTCGACCAGTTGCCTGCCCTTCCTTCCAATATCCGTCACCGAGACAAACTGAACAAAGTTCTGAGTTCGACCTTGTAAAGATAAGGATTCAGGTCTGTCTGCTGTTTACCTTTGCTCCTGCGCGCACTGCCCTTCTCTCCACATTTATGTGTTTGTTTGTTTGTCTATCTAATCTTTTGGGTTTTTATTTCTAATGAGGTCGACCAGTTGTCTATTTATTATTTTTTTTACTACGCATCAAGCTGCGCTGCTTGTCTTTGCTCCTGTGTGCTCGCGCACTCTCGCCTTTTCCACTTATTTTTTTTTGATTTATTTTTGATTTATTTTGTCAATTTAAAAAAAAATACGCATCGTGCTGTGCTGTTTGTGTTTGCTTGAGTGCATTTGCGCGCTCTCGCTTTCTCCACTTTACAATTTTTTTGTTATTATTTATCTATTCCTGAGAGTTTATCTTATTTTTTATTTGTTTATTTAAATGAAGTCGACCAGTTGCCTGCCCTTCCTTCCATTATCCGTCACCGAGACAAACTGAACAAAGTTCTGAGGTCGACCTTGTAAAGATAAGGATTCATGTCTGTCTGCTGTTTACCTTTGCTCCTGCGCGCACTGCCCTTCTCTCCACATTTATGTGTTTGTTTGTTTGTCTATCTAATCTTTTGGGTTTTTATTTCTAATGAGGTCGACCAGTTGTCTATTTATTATTTTTTTACTACGCATCAAGCTGCGCTGCTTGTCTTTGCTCCTGTGTGCTCGCGCACCTCTCGCCTTTTCCACTTATTTTTATATTTGATTTATTTTTGATTTATTTGTCAATTTAAAAAAAATACGCATCGTGCTGTGCTGTTTGTGTTTGCTTGAGTGCATTCGCGCGCTCTCGCTTTCTCCACTTTACAATTTTTTTGTTATTATTTATCTATTCCTGAGAGTTTATCTTATTTTTTATTTGTTTATTAAATGAAGTCGACCAGTTGCCTGCCCTTCCTTCATTATCCGTCACCGAGACAAACTGAACAAAGTTCTGAGGTCGACCTTGTAAAGATAAGGATTCAGGTCTGTCTGCTGTTTACCTTTGCTCCTGCGCGCACTGCCCTTCTCTCAACATTTATGTGTTTGTTTGTTTGTCTATCTAATCTTTTGGGTTTTTATTTCTAATGAGGTCGACCAGTTGTCTATTTATTATTTTTTTTTACTACGCATCAAGCTGCGCTGCTTGTCTTTGCTCCTGTGTGCTCGCGCACTCTCGCCTTTTCCACTTATTTTTATTTTTGATTTATTTTTGATTTATTTTGTCAATTTAAAAAAAATACGCATCGTGCTGTGCTGTTTGTGTTTGCTTGAGTGCATTCGCGCGCTCCTCGCTTTCTCCACTTTACAATTTTTTGTGATAATTTATCTATTCCTGAGAGTTTATCTTAATTTTTATTTGTTTATTTAAATGAAGTCGACCAGTTGCCTGCTCTTCCTTCCATTATCCGTCACCGAGACAAACTGAACAAAGTTCTGAGGTCGACCTTGTAAAGATAAGGATTCAGGTCTGTCTGCTGTTTACCTTTGCTCCTGCGCGCACTGCCCTTCTCTCCACATTTATGTGTTTGTTTGTTTGTCTATCTAATCTTTGGGTTTTTATTTCTAATGAGGTCGACCAGTTGTCTATTTATTATTTTTTTACTACGCATCAAGCTGCGGTGCTTGTCTTTGCTCCTGTGTGCTCACCCACTCTCGCCTTTTCCACTTATTTTTATTTTTGATTTATTTTTGATTTATTTTGTCAATTTTAAAAAAAAAATACGCATCGTGCTGTGCAGTTAGTGTTTGCTTGAGTGCAATCGCGCGCTCTCCGCTTTCTCCACTTTACAATTTTTTTGTTATTATTTATCTATTCCTGAGAGTTTATCTTATTTTTTATTTGTTTTTTTAAATGAAGTCGACCAGTTGCCTGCCCTTCCTTCCATTATCCGTCACCGAGACAAACTTAACAAAGTTCTGAGATCGACCTTGTAAAGATAAGGATTCAGGTCTGTCTGCTGTTTACCTTTGCTCCTGCGCGCACTGCCCTTCTCTTCACATTTATGTGTTTGTTTGTTTGTCTATCTAATCTTTTGGGTTTTTATTTCTAATGAGGTCGACCAGTTGTCTATTTATTATTTTTTTTACTACGCATCAAGCTGCGCTGCTTGTCTTTGCTCCTGTGTGCTCGCGCACTCTCGCCTTTTCCACTTATTTTTATTTTTGATTTATTTTTGATTTATTTTGTCAATTTAAAAAAAAATACGCATCGTGCTGTGCTGTTCGTGTTTGCTTGAGTGCATTCGCGCGCTCTCGCTTTCTCCACTTTACAATTTTTTTGTTATGATTTATCTATTCCTGAGAGTTTATCTTATTTTTTATTTGTTTATTTAAATGAAGTCGACCAGTTGCCTGCCCTTCCTTCCATTATCCGTCACCGAGACAAACTGAACAAAGTTCTGAGGTCGACCTTGTAAAGATAAGGATTCAGGTCTGTCTGCTGTTTACCTTTGCTCCTGCGCGCACTGCCCTTCTCTCCACATTTATGTGTTTGTTTGTTTGTCTATCTAATCTTTTGGGTTTTTATTTCTAATGAGGTCGACCCAGTTGTCTATTTATTATTTTTTTTTACTACGCATCAAGCTGGGCTGCTTGTCCTTGCTCCTGTATGCTCGCGCACACTCGCCTTTTCCACTTATTTTTATTTTTGATTTTTTTTTGATTTATTTTGTCAATTTAAAAAAAAATACGCATCGTGCTGTGCTGTTTGTGTTTGCTTGAGTGCATTCGCGCGCTCTCGCTTTCTCCACTTTACAATTTTTTTTCTTATTATTTATATATTCTTGAGAGTTTATCTATTTTTTATTTGTTTATTTAAATGAAGTCGTCAGTTGTCTGCCCTTCCTTCCATTATCCGTCACCGAGACAAACTGAACAAAGTTCTGAGGTCGACCTTGTAAAGATAAGCATTCAGGTCTGTCTGCTGTTTACCTTTGCTCCTGCGCGCACTGCCCTTCTCTCCACATTTATGTGTTTGTTTGTTTGTCTATCTAATCTTTTGGGTTTTTATTTCTAATGAGGTCGACCAGTTGTCTATTTATTATTTTTTTTACTACGCATCAAGCTGCGCTGCTTGTCTTTGCTCCTGTGTGCTCGCGCACTCTCGCCTTTTCCACTTATTTTTATTTTTGATTTATTTTTGATTTATTTTGTCAATTTTAAAAAAAATGCGCATCGTGCTGTGCTGTTTGTGTTTGCTTGAGTGCATTCGCGCGCTCTCGCTTTCTCCACTTTACAATTTTTTTGTTATTATTTATCTATTCCTGAGAGTTTATCTTATTTTTTATTTGTTTATTTAAATGAAGTCGACCAGTTGCTGCCCTTCCTTCCATTATCCGTCACCGAGACAAACTGAACAAAGTTCTGAGGTCGACCTTGTAAAGATAAGGATTCAGGTCTGTCTGCTGTTACCTTTGCTCTTGCGCGCACTGCCCTTCTCTCCACATTTATGTGTTTGTTTGTTTGTCTATCTAATCTTTTGGGTTTTATTTCTAATGAGTCGACCAGTTGTCTATTTATTATTTTTTTTACTACGCATCAAGCTGCGCTGCTTGTCTTTGCTCCTGTGTGCTCGCACACTCTCGCCTTTTCCACTTATTTTTATTTTTGATTTATTTTTGATTTATTTTGTCAATTAAAAAAAATACGCATCGTGCTGTGCTATTTGTGTTTGCTTGAGTGCATTCGCGCGCTCTCGCTTTCTCCACTTTACAATTTTTTTGTTATTATTTATATATTCTTGAGTGTTTATCTTATTTTTTATTTGTTTATTTAAATGAAGTCGTCCAGTTGTCTGCCCTTCCTTCCATTATCCGTCACCGAGACAAACTGAACAAAGTTCTCAGGTCGACCTTGTAAAGATAAGGATTCAGGTCTGTCTGCTGTTTACCTTTGCTCCTTCCCGCACTGCCCTTCTCTCCACATTTATGTGTTTGTTTGTTTGTCTATCTAATCGTTTGGGTTTTTATTTCTAATGAGGTCGACCAGTTGTCTATTTATTATTTTTTTTACTACGCATCAAGCTGCGCTGCTTGTCTTTGCTCCTGTGTGCTCGCGCACTCTCGCCTTTTCCACTTATTTTTATTTTGATTTATTTTTGATTTATTTTGTCAATTTT
>NW_025957923.1:0-58870 GCF_023159225.1 Perognathus longimembris pacificus | reverse complement strand
ACAAACTGAACAAAGTTCTGAGGTCGACCTTGTAAAGATAAGCATTCAGGTCTGTCTGCTGTTTACCTTTGCTCCTGCCGCACTGCCATTCTCTCCACATTTATGTGTTTGTTTGTTTGTCTATCTAATCTTTTGGGTTTTTATTTCTAATGAGGTCGACCAGTTGTCTATTTATTATTTTTTTTTACTACGCATCAAGCTGCGCTGCTTGTCTTTGCTCCTGTGTGCTCGCGCACTCTCGCCTTTCCCACTTATTTAATTTTTGATTTATTTTTGATTTATTTTGTCAATTTTAAAAAAAAATACGCATCGTGCTGTGCTGTTTGTGTTTGCTTGAGTGCATTCGCGCGCTCTCGCTTTCTCCACTTTACAATTTTTTTGTTATTATTTATCTATTCCTGAGAGTTTATCTTATTTTTTATTTGTTTTATTTAAATGAAGGTCGACCAGTTGCCTGCCCTTCCTTCCATTATCCGTCACCGAGACAAACTGACAAAGTTGTGAGGGTCGACCTTGTAAAGATAAGGATTCAGGTCTGTCTGCTGTTTACCTTTGCCCCTGCGCGCCTGCCCTTCTCTCCACATTTATGTGTTTGTTTGTTTGTCTATCTAATCTTTTGGGATTTTTATTTCTAATGAGGTCGACCAGTTGTCTATTTATTATTTTTTTTACTACGCATCAAGCTGCGCTGCTTGTGTTTGCTCCTGTGTGCTCGCGCACTCTCGCCTTTTCCACTTATTTTTATTTGTGATTTATTTTTGATTTATTTTTTCAATTTTAAAAAAAAATACGCATCGTGGCTGTGCTGTTTGTGTTTGCTTGAGTGCATTCGCGCGCTCTCGCTTTCTCCACTTTACAATTTTTTTTGTTATTATTTATCTATTCCTGAGAGTTTATCTTATTTTTTATTTGTTTATTTAAATGAAGTCGACCAGTTGCCTGCCCTTCCTTCCATTATCCGTCACCGAGACAAACTGAACAAAGTTCTGAGGTCGACATTGTAAAGATAAGGATTCAGGTCTGTCTGCTGTTTACCTTTGCTCCTGCGCGCACTGCCCTTCTCTCCACATTTATGTGTTTGTTTGTTTGTCTATCTAATCTTTGGGTTTTTATTTCTAATGAGGTCGACCAGTTGTCTATTTATTATTTTTTTTACTACTCATCAAGCTGCGCTGCTTGTCTTTGCTCCTGTGTGCTCGCGCACTCTCGCCTTTTCCACTTATTTTGATTTTGATTTATTTTTGATTTATTTTGTCAATTAAAAAAAAATACGCATCGTGCTGTGCTGTTTGTGTTTGCTTGAGTGCATTCGCGCGCTCTCGCTTTCTGCACTTTACAATTTTTTTTGTTATTATTTATCTATTCCTGAGAGTTTATCTTATTTTTTATTTGTTTATTTAAATGAAGTCGACCAGTTGCCTGCCCTTCCTTCCATTATCCGTCACCGAGACAAACTGAAGAAAGTTCTGAGGTCGACCTTGTAAAGAATAAGGATTCAGGTCTGTCTGCTGTTTACCATTGCTCCTGCGCGCACTGCCCTTCTCTCCACATTTATGTGTTTGTTTGTTTGTCTATCTAATCTTTTGGGTTTTATTTCTAATGAGGTCGACCAGTTGTCTATTATTATTTTTTTTACTACGCATCAAGCTGCGCTGCTTGTCTTTGCTCCTGTGTGCTCGCGCACTCTCGCCTTTTCCACTTATTTTTATTTTTGGTTTATTTTTTTATTTATTTTGTCAATTTAAAAAAAAAATACGCATCGTGCTGTGCTGTTTGTGTTTGCTTGAGTGCATTCGCGCGCTCTCGCTTTCTCCACTTTACAATTTTTTTGTTATTATTTATCTATTCCTGAGAGTTTATCTTATTTTTTATTTGTTTATTTAAATGAAGTCGACCAGTTGCCTGCCCTTCCTTCCATTATCCGTCACCGAGACAAACTGAACAAAGTTCTGAGGTCGACCTTGTAAAGATAAGGATTCAGGTCTGTCTGCTGTTTACCTTTGCTCCTGCGCGCACTGCCCTTCTCTCCACATTTATATGTGTTTGTTTCTTTGTCTATCTAATCTTTTGGGTTTTTATTTCTAATGAGGGTCGACCCGTTGTCTATTTATTATGTTTTTTTATACGCATCAAGTTGCGCTGCTTGTCTTTGCTCCTGTTTGCTCGAGCACTCGCATTTGTCCACTTATTTTTATCTTTGATTTATTTTGTCAATTTAAAAAAAAATACGCATCGTGCTGTGCTGTTTGTGGTTTGCTAGAGTGCATTCGCGCGCTCTCGCTTCTCCACTTTAAATTTTTTTGTTATTTTTATCTATTCCTGAGAGTTTATCTTATTTTTTATTTGTTTATTTAAATGAAGTCGACCAGTTGCCTGGCCCTTCCTTCCATTATCCGTCACCGAGACAAACTGAACAAAGTTCTGAGGTCGACCTTGTAAAGATAAGGATTCAGGTCTGTCTGCTGTTTACCTTTGCTCCTGCGCGCACTGCCCTTCTCTCCACATTTATGTGTTTGTTTGGTTTGTCTATCTAATCTTTTGGGTTTTTATTTCTAATGAGGTCGACCAGTTGTCTATTTATTATTTTTTTTTACTACGCATCAAGCTGCGCTGCTTGTCTTTGCTCCTGTGTGCTCGCGCACTCTCGCCTTTCCCACTTATTTTTATTTTGATTTATTTTTGATTATTTTGTCAATTTTTAAAAAAAATACGCATCGTGCTGTGCTGTTTGTGTTTGCTTGAGTGCATTCGCGCGCTCTCGCTTTCTCCACTTTACAATTTTTTTGTTATTATTTATCTATTCCTGAGTGTTTATCTTATTTTTTATTGTTTATTTAATGAAGTCGACCAGTTGCCTGCCCTTCCTTCCATTATCCGTCACCGAGACAAACTGAACAAAGTTCTGAGGTCGACCTTGTAAAAGATAAGGATTCAGGTCTGTCTGCTGTTTACCTTTGCTCCTGCGCACACTGCCCTTCTCTCCACAATTATGTCTTTGTTTGTTTGTCTATCTAATCTTTTGGGTTTTTATTTCTAATGAGGTCGACCAGTTGTCTATTTATTATTTTTTTTACTACGCATCAAGCTGCGCTGCTTGTCTTTGCTCCTGTGTGCTCGCGCACTCTTGCCTTTTCCACTTATTTTTATTTTTGATTTATTTTTTTCAATTTTAAAAAAATACGCATCGTTGCTGTGCTGTTTGTGTTTGCTTGAGTGCATTCGCGCGCTCTCGCTTTCTCCACTTTACAATTTTTTGTTATTATTTATCTATTCCTGAGACTTTATCTTATTTTTTATTTGTTTATTTAAATGAAGTCGACCAGTTGCCTGCCCTTCCTTCCATTATCCGTCACCGAGACAAACTGAACAAAGTTCTGAGGTCGACCTTGTAAAGATAAGCATTCAGGTCTGTCTGCTGTTTACCTTTGCTCCTGCGCGCACTGCCCTTCTCTCCACATTTATGTGTTTGTTTGTTTGTCTATCTAATCTTTTGGGTTTTTATTTCTATTGAGGTCGACCAGTTGTGTATTTATTATTTTTTTTACTACGCATCAAGCTGCGCTGCTTGTATTTGCTCCTGAGTGCTCGCGCACTCTCGCCTTTTCCACTTATTTTTATTTTTGATTTATTTTTGATATATTTTTGTCAATTTTAAAAAAAATACGCATCGTGCTATGCTGTTTGTGTTTGCTTGAGTGCATTCGCGGCGCTCTCGCTTTCTCCAATTTACAATTTTTTTGTTATTATTTATCTATTCCTGAGTGTTTATCTTATTTTTTATTTGTTTATTTAAATGAAGTCGACCAGTTGCCTGCCCTTCCTTCCATTATCCGTCACCGAGACAAACTGAACAGAGTTCTGAGGTCGACCTTGTAAAGATAAGGATTCAGGGTCTGTCTGCTGTTTACCTTTGCTCCTGCGCGCACTGCCCCTTCTCTCCACATTTATGTGTTTGTTTGTTTGTCTATCTAATCTTTTGGGTTTTTATTTCTAATGAGGTGGACCAGTTGTCTATTTATTATTTTTTTTTTACTACGCATCAAGCTGCGCTGCTTGTCTTTGCTCCTGTGTGCTCGCGCACTCTCGCCTTTTCCACTTATTTTTATTTTTGATTTATTTTGTCAATTTAAAAAAAATATACGCAACGTGCTGTCCTGTTTGTGTTTGCTTGAGTGCATTCGCGCGCTCTCGCTTTCTCCACTTTACAATTTTTTTGTTATTATTTATCTATTCCTGAGAGTTTATCTTATTTTTTATTTGTTTAATTAAATGAAGTCGACCAGTTGCCTGCCCTTCCTTCCATTATCCGTCACCGAGACAAACTGAACAAAGTTCTGAGGTCGACCTTGTAAAGATAAGGATTCAGGTCTGTCTGCTGTTTACCTTTGCTCCTGCGCGCACTGCCCTTCTCTCCACATTTATGTGTTTGTTTGTTTGTCTATCTAATCTTTTGGGTTTTTATTTCTAATGAGGTCGACCAGTTTTCTATTTATTAGTTTTTTTTTACTACGCATCAAGCTGCGCTGCTGTCTTTGCTCCTGTTTGCTCGCGCACTCGCCTTTTCACTTATTTTTATCTTTGATTAATTTTGTCAATTTAAAAAAAAATACGCATCGTGCTGTGCTGTTGTGTTTGCTTGAGTGCATTCGCGCGCTCTCGCTTTCTCCACTTTACAATTTTTTTTGTTATTATTTATCTATTCTGAGAGTTTATCTTATTTTTTATTTGTTTATTTAAATGAAGTCGACCAGTTGCCTGCCCTTCCTTCCATTATCCGTTACCGAGACAAACTGAACAAATTCTGAGGTCGACCTTGTAAAGATAAGGATTCAGGTCTGTCTGCTGTTTACCTTTGCTCCTGCGCGCACTGCCCCTTCTTTCCACATTTATGTGTTTGTTTGTTTGTCTATCTTATCTTTTGGGTTTTTATTTCTAATGAGGTCGACCACTTGTCTATTTATTATTTTTTTTACTACGCATCAAGATGCGCTGCTTGTCTTTGCTCCTGTGTGCTCGCGCACTCTCGCCTTTCCCACTTATTTTTATTTTTGATTTATTTTTGATTTATTTTGTCAATTTTAAAAAAAATACGCATCGTGCTGTGCTGTTTGTGTTTGCTTGAGTGCATTCGCGCGCTCTCGCTTTCTCCACTTTACAATTTTTTTGTTATTATTTATCTATTCCTGAGTGTTTATCTTATTTTTTATTTGTTTATTTAAATGAAGTCGACCAGTTGCCCTGCCCTTCCTTCCATTATCCGTCACCGAGACAAACTGAACAAAGTTCTGAGGTCGACCTTGTAAAGATAAGGATTCAGGTCTGTCTGCTGTTTACCTTTGCTCCTGCGCACACTGCCCTTCTCTCCACAATTATGTTTTTGTTTGTTTGTCTATCTAATCTTTTGGGTTTTTTATTTCTAATGAGGTCGACCAGTTGTCTATTTATTATTTTTTTTACTACGCATCAAGCTGCGCTGCTTGTCTTTGCTCCTGTGTGCTCGCGCACTCTTGCCTTTTCCACTTATTTTTATTTTTGATTTATTTTTTCAATTTAAAAAAAAAATACGCATCGTGCTGTGCTGTTTGTGTTTGCTTGAGTGCATTCGCGCGCTCTCGCTTTCTCCACTTTACAATTTTTTTGTTATTATTTATCTATTCCTGAGAGTTTATCTTATTTTTTATTTGTTTATTTAAATGAAGTCGACCAGTTGCCTGCCCTTCCTTCCATTATCCGTCACCGAGA
Source organism: Perognathus longimembris pacificus (assembly GCF_023159225.1). NCBI lineage: Eukaryota > Metazoa > Chordata > Mammalia > Rodentia > Heteromyidae > Perognathus > Perognathus longimembris. Next base: position 53,128 of record NW_025957923.1, on the reverse strand, counting down.
CAAACTGAACAAAGTTCTGAGGTCGACCTTGTAAAGATAAGGATTCAGGTCTGTCTGCTGTTTACCTTTGCTCCTGCGCGCACTGCCCTTCTCTCCACATTTATGTGTTTGTTTGTTTGTCTATCTAATCTTTTGGGTTTTTATTTCTAATGAGGTCGACCAGTTGTCTATTTATTATTTTTTTTACTACGCAACAAGCTGCGCTGCTTGTCTTTGCTCCTGTGTGCTCGCGCACTATCGCCTTTTCCACTTATTTTTATTTTCGATTTATTTTTGATTTATTTTGTCAATTTAAAAAAAAATACGCATCGTGCTGTGCTGTTTGTGTTTGCTGGAGTGCATTCGCGCGCTCTCGCTTTCTCCACTTTACAATTTTTTTGTTATTATTTATCTATCCCTGAGAGTTTATCTTATTTTTTATTTGTTTATTTAAATGAAGTCGACCAGTTGCCTGCCCTTCCTTCCATTATCCGTCACCGAGACAAACTGAACAAAGTTCTGAGGTCGACCTTGTAAAGATAAGGATTCAGGTCTGTCTGCTGTTTACCTTTGCTCCTGCGCGAACTGCCCTTCTCTCCACATTTATGTGTTTGTTTGTTTGTCTATCTAATGTTTTGGGTTTTTATTACTAGTGAGGTCGACCAGTTGTCTATTTATTATTTTTTTTACTACGCATCAAGATGCGCTGCTTGTCTTTGCTCCTGTGTGCTCGCGCACTCTCGCCTTTTCCACTTATTTTTATTTTTGATTTATTTTTGATTTATTTTGTCAATTTAAAAAAATACGCATCGTGCTGTGCTTTTTGTGTTTGCTTGAGTGCATTCGCGCGCTCTCGCTTTCTCCACTTTACAATTTTTTTTGTTATTATTTATCTATTCCTGATAGTTTATCTTAATTTTTATTTGTTTATTTAAATGAAGTTGACCAGTTGCCTGCCCTTCCTTCCATTATCCGTCACCGAGACAAATTGAACAAAGTTCTGAGGTCGACCTTGTAAAGATAAGGATTCAGGTCTGTCTGCTGTTTACCTTTGCTCCTGCGCGCACTGCCCTTCTCTCCACATTTATGTGTTTGTTCGTTTGTCTATCTAATCTTTTGGGTTTTTATTTCTAATGAGGTCGACCAGTTGTCTATTTATTATTTTTTTTTACTACTCATCAAGCTGCGCTGCTTGTCTTTGCTCCTGTGTGCTCGCGCACTCTCGCCTTTTCCACTTATTTTTATTTTTGATTTATTTTTGATTTATTTTGTCAATTTAAAAAAAATACGCATCGTGCTGTGCTGTTTGTGTTTGCGTGAGTGCATTCGCGCGCTCTCTCTTTCTCCACTTTACAATTTTTTTGTTATTTTTTATCTATTCCTGAGAGTTTATCTTATTTTTATTTGTTTATTTACATGAAGTCGACCAGTTGCCTGCCCTTCCTTCCATTATCCGTCACCGAGACAAACTGAACAAAGTTCTGAGGTCGACCTTGTAAAGATAAGGATTCAGGTCTGTCTGCTGTTTACCTTTGCTCCTGCGCGCACTGCCCTTCTCTCCATATTTATGTGTTTGTTTGTTTGTCTATCTAATCTTTTGGGATTTATTTCTAATGAGGTCGACCAGTTGTCTATTTATTGTTTTTTTTACTACGCATCAAGCTGCGCTGCATGTCTTTGCTCCTGTGTGCTCGCGGCCTCTCGCCTTTTCCACTTATTTTTATTTTTGATTTATTTTTGATTTATTTTGTCAATTTAAAAAAAAATACGCATCGTGCTGTGCTGTTTGTGTTTGCTTGAGTGCATTCGCGCGCTCTCGCGATCTCCACTTTACAATTTTTTTGTTATTATTTATCTATTCCTGAGAGTTTATCTTATTTTTTATTTGTTTCTTTAAATGAAGTCGACCAGTTGCCTGCCCTTCCTTCCATTATCCGTCACCGAGACAAACTGAACAAAGTTCTGAGGTCGACCTTGTAGAGATAAGGATTCAGGTCTGTCTGCTGTTTACCTTTGCTCCTGCGCGCACAGCCCTTCTCTCCACATTTATGTGTTTGTTTGTTTGTCTATCTAATCTTTTGGGATTTTATTTCTAATGAGGTCGACCAGTTGTCTATTTATTATTTTTTTTACTACGCATCAAGCTGCGCTGCTTGTCTTTGCTCCTGTGTGCTCGCGCACTCTCGCCTTTTCCACTTATTTTTATTTTTGATTTATTTTTGATTATTTTGTCAATTTAAAAAAAATACGCATCGTGCTGTGCTGTTTGTGTTTGCTTGAGTGCATTCGCGCGCTCTCGCTTTCTCCACTTTACAATTTTTTTGTTATTATTTATCTATTCCTGAGAGTTTATCTTATATTTTATTTGTTTATTTAAATGAAGTCGACCAGTTGCCTGCCCTTCCTTCCATTATCCGTCACCGAGACAAACTGAACAAGTACTGAGGTCGGACCTTGTAAAGATAAGGATTCAGGTCTGTCTGATGTTTACCTTTGCTCCTGCGCGCACTGCCCTTCTCTCCACATTTATGTGTTTGTTTGTTTGTCTTTCTAATCTTTTGGGTTTTTATTTCTAATGAGGTCGACCAGTTGACTATTTATTATTTTTTTTACTACGCATCAAGCTGCGCTGCTTGTCAATGCTCCTGTGTGCTCGCGCACTCTCGCCTTTTCCACTTATTTTTATTTTTGATTTATTTTTTCAATTTTAAAAAAAAATACGCATCGTGCTGTGCTGTTTGAGTTTGCTTGAGTGCATTCGCGCGCTCTCGCTTTCTCCACTTTACAATTTTTTTGTTATTATTTATCTATTCCTGAGAGTTTATCTTATTTTTTATTTTTTTTATTTAAAAGAAGTAGACCAGTTGCCTGCCCTTCCTTCCATTATCCGTCACCGAGACAAACTGAGCAAAGTTCTGAGGTCGACCTTGTAAAGATAAGGATTCAGGTCTGTCTGCTGTTTACCTTTGCTCCTGCGCGCACTGCCCTTCTCTCCACATTTATGTGTTTGTTTGTTTGTCTATCTAATCTTTTGGGTTTTTATTTCTATTGAGGTCGACCAGTTGTGTATTTATTATTTTTTTTACTACGCATCAAGCTGCGCTGCTTGTATTTGCTCCTGTGTGCTCGCGCACTCTCGCCTTTTCCACTTATTTTTATTTTTGATTTATTTTTGATATATTTTGTCAATGTTAAAAAAAATACGCATCGTGCTGTGCTGTTTGTGTTTGCTTGAGTGCATTCGCGCGCTCTCGCTTTCTCCAATTTACAATTTTTTTGTTATTATTTATCTATTCCTGAGAGTTTATCTTATTTTTTATTTGTTTATTTAAATGAAGTCGACCAGTTGCCTGCCCTTCCTTCCATTATCCGTCACCGAGACAAACTGAACAGAGTTCTGAGGTCGACCTTGTAAAGATAAGGATTCAGGTCTGTCTGCTGTTTACCTTTGCTCCTGCGCGCACTGCCTTTCTCTCCACATTTATGTGTTTGTTTGTTTGTCTATCTAATCTTTTGGGTTTTTATTTCTAATGAGGTCGACCAGTTGTCTATTTATTATTTTTTTTTACTACGCATCAAGCTGCGCTGCTTGTCTTTGCTCCTGTGTGCTCGCGCACTCTCGCCTTTTCCACTTATTTTTATTTTTGATTTATTTTGTCAATTTAAAAAAAAAATACGCATCGTGCTGTCCTGTTTGTGTTTGCTTGAGTGCATTCGCGCGCTCTCGCTTTCTCCACTTTACAATTTTTTTGTTATTATTTATCTATTCCTGAGAGTTTATCTTATTTTTTATTTGTTTATTTAAATGAAGTCGACCAGTTGCCTGCCCTTCCTTCCATTATCCGTCACCGAGACAAACTGAACAAAGTTCTGAGGTCGACCTTGTAAAGATAAGGATTCAGGTCTGTCTGCTGTTTACCTTTGCTCCTGCGCGCACTGCCCTTCTCTCCACATTTATGTGTTTGTTTGTTTGTCTATCTAATCTTTTGGGTTTTTATTTCTAATGAGGTCGACCAGTTTTCTATTTATTATTTTTTTTTACTACGCATCAAGCTGCGCTGCTTGTCTTTGCTCCTGTTTGCTCGCGCACTCGCCTTTTCCACTTATTTTTATCTTTGATTTATTTTGTCAATTTAAAAAAAAATACGCATCGTGCTGTGCTGTTTGTGTTTGCTTGAGTGCATTCGCGCGCTCTCGCTTTCTCCACTTTACAATTTTTTTGTTATTATTTATCTATTCCTGAGAGTTTATCTTATTTTTTATTTGTTTATTTAAATGAAGTCGACCAGTTGCCTGCCCTTCCTTCCATTATCCGTCACCGAGACAAACTGAACAAATTCTGAGGTCGACCTTGTAAGATAAGGATTCAGGTCTGTCTGCTGTTTACCTTTGCTCCTGCGCGCACTGCCCTTCTTTCCAAATTTATGTGTTTGTTTGTTTGTCTATCTTATCTTTTGGGTTTTTATTTCTAATGAGGTCGACCAGTTGTCTATTTATTATTTTTTTTTACTACGCATCAAGCTGCGCTGCTTGTCTTTGCTCCTGTGTGCTCGCGCACTCTCGCCTTTCCCACTTATTTTTATTTTTGATTTATTTTTGATTTATTTTGTCAATTTTTAAAAAAAATACGCATCGTGCTGTGCTGTTTGTGTTTGCTTGAGTGCATTCGCGCGCTCTCGCTTTCTCCACTTTACAATTTTTTTGTTATTATTTATCTATTCCTGAGGTGTTTATCTTATTTTTTATTTGTTTATTTAAATGAAGTCGACCAGTTGCCTGCCCTTCCTTCCATTATCCGTCACCGAGACAAACTGAACAAAGTTCTGAGGTCGACCTTGTAAAGATAAGGATTCAGGTCTGTCTGCTGTTTACCTTTGCTCCTGCGCACACTGCCCTTCTCTCCACAATTATGTGTTTGTTTGTTTGTCTATCTAATCTTTTGGGTTTTTATTTCTAATGAGGTCGACCAGTTGTCTATTTATTATTTTTTTTACTACGCATCTAGCTGCGCTGCTTGTCTTTGCTCCTGTGTGCTCGCGCACTCTTGCCTTTTCCACTTATTTTTTATTTTTGATTTATTTTTTCAATTTAAAAAAAAATACGCATCGTGCTGTGCTGTTTGTGTTTGCTTGAGTGCATTCGCGCGCTCTCGCTTTCTCCACTTTACAATTTTTTTGTTATTATTTATCTATTCCTGAGAGTTTATCTTATTTTTTATTTGTTTATTTAAATGAAGTCGACCAGTTGCCTGCCCTTCCTTCCATTATCCGTTACCGAGACAAACTGAACAAATTCTGAGGTCGACCTTGTAAAGATAAGGATTCAGGTCTGTCTGCTGTTTACCTTTGCTCCTGCGCGCACTGCCCTTCTTTCCACATTTATGTGTTTGTTTGTTTGTCTATCTTATCTTTTGGGTTTTTATTTCTAATGAGGTCGACCAGTTGTCTATTTATTTTTTTTTTTTACTACGCATCAAGCTGCGCTGCTTGTCTTTGCTCCTGTGTGCTCGCGCACTCTCGCCTTTCCCACTTATTTTTATTTTTGATTTATTTTTGATTTATTTTGTCAATTTTTAAAAAAAATACGCATCGTGCTGTGCTGTTTGTGTTTGCTTGAGTGCATTCGCGCGCTCTCGCTTTCTCCACTTTACAATTTTTTTGTTATTATTTATCTATTCCTGAGTGTTTATCTTATTTTTTATTTGTTTATTTAAATGAAGTCGACCAGTTGCCTGCCCTTCCTTCCATTATCCGTCACCGAGACAAACTGAACAAAGTTCTGAGGTCGACCTTGTAAAGATAAGCATTCAGGTCTGTCTGCTGTTTACCTTTGCTCCTGCGCACACTGCCCTTCTCTCCACAATTATGTGTTTGTTTGTTTGTCTATCTAATCTTTTGGGTTTTTATTTCTAATGAGGTCGACCAGTTGTCTATTTATTATTTTTTTTACTACGCATCAAGCTGCGCTGCTTGTCTTTGCTCCTGTGTGCTCGCGCACTCTTGCATTTTCAACTTATTTTTATTTTTGATTTATTTTTTCAATTTAAAAAAAAATACGCATCGTGCTGTGCTGTTTGTGTTTGCTTGAGTGCATTCGCGCGCTCTCGCTTTCTCCACTTTACAATTTTTTTGTTATTATTTATCTATTCCTGAGAGTTTATCTTATTTTTTATTTGTTTATTTAAATGAAGTCGACCAGTTGCCTGCCCTTCCTTCCATTATCCGTCACCGAGACAAACTGAACAAAGTTCTGAGGTCGACCTTGTAAAGATAAGCATTCAGGTCTGTCTGCTGTTTACCTTTGCTACTGCGCGCACTGCCCTTCTCTCCACATTTATGTGTTTGTTTGTTTGTCTATCTAATCTTTGGGTTTTTATTTCTAATGAAGTCGACCAGTTGTCTATTTATTATTTTTTTTTACTACGCATCAAGCTGCGCTGCTTGTCTTTGCTCCTGTGTGCTCGTGCACTCTCGCGTTTTCCACTTATTTTTATTTTTGATTTCTTTTTGATTTATTTTGTCAATTTTTAAAAAAATACGCATCGTGCTGTGCTGTTTGTGTTTGCTTGAGAGCATTCGCGCGCTCTCGCTTTCTCCACTTTACAATTTTTTTGTTATTATTTATCTATTCCTGAGAGTTTATCTTATTTTTTATTTGTTTATTTAAATGAAGTCGACCAGTTGCCTGCCCTTCCTTCCATTATCCGTCACCGAGACAAACTGAACAAAGTTCTGAGGTCGACCTTGTAAAGATAAGGATTCAGGTCTGTCTGCTGTTTACCTTTGCTCCTGCGCGCACTGCCCTTCTCTCCACATTTATGTGTTTGTTTGTTTGTGTATTTAATCTTTTGGGTTTTTATTTCTAATGAGGTCGACCAGTTGTCTATTTATTATTTTTTTTACTACGCATCAATTTGCGTTGCTTGTCTTTGATCCTGTGTGCTCGCGCACTCTCGCCTTTTCCACTTATTTTTATTTTTGATTTATTTTGTCAATTTAAAAAAAAAATACGCATCGTGCTGTGCTGTTTGTGTTTGCTTGAGTGCATTCGCGCGCTCTCGCTTTCTCCACTTTACAATTTTTTTGTTATTATTTATCTATTCCTGAGAGTTTATCTTATTTTTTATTTGTTTATTTAAATGAAGTCGACCAGTTGCCTGCCCTTCCTTCCATTATCCGTCACCGAGACAAACTGAACAAAGTTCTGAGGTCGACCTTGTAAAGATAAGGATTCAGGTATGTCTGCTGTTTACCTTTGCTCCTGCGCGCACTGCCCTTCTCTCCACATTTATGTGTTTGTTTGTTTGTCTATCTAATCTTTTGGGTTTTTATTTATAATGAGGTCGACCAGTTGTCTATTTATTATTTTTTTTTACTACGCATCAAGCTGCGCTGCTTGTCTTTGCTCCTGTGTGCTCGCGCACTCTCGCCTTTTCCACTTATTTTTATTTTTGATTTATTTTGTCAATTTTAAAAAAATACGCATCGTGCTGTGCTGTTTGTGTTTGCTTGAGTGCATTCGCGCGCTCTCGCTTTCTCCACTTTACAATTTTTTTGTTATTATTCATCTATTCCTGAGAATTTATCTTATTTTTTATTTGTTTAATTTAAATGAAGTCGACCAGTTGCCTGCCCTTCCTTCCATTATCCTTCACCGAGACAAACTGAACAAAGTTCTGAGGTCGACCTTGTAAAGATAAGGATTCAGGTCTGTCTGCTGTTTACCTTTGCTCCTGCGCGCACTGCCCTTCTCTCCACATTTATGTGTTTGTTTCTTTGTCTATCTAATCTTTTGGGTTTTTATTTCTATTGAGGTCGACCAGTTGTCTATTTATTATTTTTTTTACTACGCATAACGCTGCGCTGCTTGTCTTTGCTCCTGTGTGCTCGCGCACACTCGCCTTTTCCACTTATTTTTATTTTTGATTTATTTTCTCAGTTTCAAAAAAAAATACGCATCGTGCTGTGCTGTTTGTGTTTGCTTGAGTGCATTCGCGCGCTCTCGCTTTCTCCACTTTACAATTTTTTTGTTATTATTTATCTATTCCTGAGAGTTTATCTTATTTTTTATTTGTTTATTTAAATGAAGTCGACCAGTTGCCTGCCCTTCCTTCCATTATCCGTCACCGAGACAAACTGAACAAAGTTCTGAGGTCGACCTTGTAAAGATAAGGATTCAGGTCTGTCTGCTGTTTACCTTTGCTCCTGTGCGCACTGCCCTTCTCTCCACATTTATGTGTTTGTTTGTTTGTCTATCTTATCTTTTGGGTTTTTATTTCTAATGAGGTCGACCAGTTGTCTATTTATTATTTTTTTTTCCTACGCATCAAGCTGCGCTGCTTGTCTTTGCTCCTGTGTGCTCGCGCACTCTCGCCTTTCCCACTTATTTTTATTTTTGATTTATTTTTGATTTATTTTGTCAATTTTAAAAAAAAATACGCATCGTGCTGTGCTGTTTGTGTTTGCTTGAGTGCATTCGCGCGCTCTCGCTTTATGCACTTTACAATTTTTTTGTTATTATTTATCTATTCCTGAGAGTTTATCTTATTTTTTATTTGTTAATTTAAATGAAGTCGACCAGTTGCCTGCCCTTCCTTCCATTATCCGTCACCGAGACAAACTGAACAGAGTTCTGAGGTCGACCTTGTAAAGATAAGGATTCAGGTCTGTCTGCAGTTTACCTTTGCTCCTGCTCGCACTGCCCTTCTCTCCACATTTATGTGTTTGTTTGTTTGTCTATCTAATCTTTTGGGTTTTTATTTCTAATGAGGTCGACCAGTTGTCTATTTATTATTTTTTTTACTACGCATCAATTTGCGCTGCTTGTCTTTGCTCCTGTGTGCTCGCGCACTCTCGCCTTTTCCACTTATTTTTATTTTTGATTTATTTTGTCAATTTTAAAAAAAAATACGCATCGTGCTGTGCTGTTTGTGTTTGCTTGAGTGCATTCGCGCGCTCTCGCTTTCTCCACTTTACAATTTTTTTGTTATTATTTATCTATTCCTGAGAGTTTATCTTATTTTTTATTTGTTTATTTAAATGAAGTCGACCAGTTGCCTGCCCTTCCTTCCATTATCCGTCACCGAGACAAACTGAACAAAGTTCTGAGGTCGACCTTGTAAAGATAAGCATTCAGGTCTGTCTGCTGTTTACCTTTGCTCCTGCGCGCACTGCCCTTCTCTCCACATTTATGTGTTTGTTTGTTTGTCTATCTAATCTTTTGGGTTTTTATTTCTAATGAGGTCGACCAGTTGTCTATTTATTATTTTTTTTACTACGCATCAAGCTGCGCTGCTTGTCTTTGCTCCTGTGTGCTCGTGCACTCCAACCTTTTCCACTTATTTTTATTTTTGATTTCTTTTTGATTTCTCTTGTCAATTTTTAAAAAAATACGCATCGTGCTGTGCTGTTTGTGTTTGCTTGAGTGCATTCGCGCGCTCTCGCTTTCTCCACTTTACAATTTTTTTGTTATTATTTATCTATTCCTGAGAGTTTATCTTATTTTTTATTTGTTTATTTAAATGAAGTCGACCAGTTGCCTGCCCTTCCTTCCATTATCCGTCACCGAGACAAACTGAACAAAGTTCTGAGGTCGACCTTGTAAAGATAAGGATTCAGGTCTGTCTGCTGTTTACCTTTGCTCCTGTGCGCACTGCCCTTCTCTCCACATTTATGTGTTTGTTTGTTTGTCTATCTTATCTTTTGGGTTTTTATTTCTAATGAGGTCGACCAGTTGTCTATTTATTATTTTTTTTTCCTACGCATCAAGCTGCGCTGCTTGTCTTTGCTCCTGTGTGCTCCCGCACTCTCGCCTTTTCCACTTATTTTTATTTTTGATTTATTTTTGATTTATTTTGTCAATTTAAAAAAAAATACGCATCGTGCTGTGCTGTTTGTGTTTGCTTGAGTGCATTCGCGCGCTCTCGCTTTCTCCACTTTACAATTTTTTTGTTATTATTTATCTATTCCTGAGTGTTTATCTTGTTTTTTATTTGTTTATTTAAATGAAGTCGACCAGTTGCCGGCCCTTCCTTTCATTATCCGTCACCGAGACAAACTGAACAAAGTTCTGAGGTGGACCTTGAAAAGATAAGGATTCAGGTCTGTCTGCTGTTTACCTTTGCTCCTGCGCGCACTGCCCTTCTCTCCACATTGATGTGTTTGTTTGTTTGTCTATCTAATCTTTTGGGTTTTTATTTCTAATGAGGTCGACTAGTTGTCTATTTATTATTTTTTTTACTACGCATCAAGCTGCGCTGCTTGTCATTGCTCCTGTGTGCTCGCGCACTCTCGCCTTTTCCACTTATTTTTATTTTGATTTATTTTTGATTTATTTTGTCAATTTTAAAAAAAAATACGCATCGTGCTGTGCTGTTTGTGTTTGCTTGAGTGCATTCGCGCGCTCTCGCTTTATGCACTTTACAATTTTTTTGTTATTATTTATATATTCCTGAGAGTTTATCTTATTTTTTATTTGTTAATTTAAATGAAGTCGACCAGTTGCCTGCCCTTCCTTCCATTATCCGTCACCGAGACAAACTGAACAGAGTTCTGAGGTCGACCTTGTAAAGATAAGGATTCAGGTCTGTCTGCAGTTTACCTTTGCTCCTGCTCGCACTGCCCTTCTCTCCATATTTATGTGTTTGTTTGTTTGTCTATCTAATCTTTTGGGTTTTTATTTCTAATGAGGTCGACCAGTTGTCTATTTATTATTTTTTTTACTACGCATCAATTTGCGCTGCTTGTCTTTGCTCCTGTGTGCTCGCGCACTCTCGCCTTTTCCACTTATTTTTATTTTTGATTTATTTTGTCAATTTTAAAAAAAAAATACGCATCGTGCTGTGCTGTTTGTGTTTGCTTGAGTGCATTCGCGCGCTCTCGCTTTCTCCACTTTACAATTTTTTTGTTATTATTTATCTATTCCTGAGAGTTTATCTTATTTTTTATTTGTTTATTTAAATGAAGTCGACCAGTTGCCTGCCCTTCCTTCCATTATCCGTCACCGAGACAAACTGAACAAAGTTCTGAGGTCGACCTTGTAAAGATAAGGATTCAGGTCTGTCTGCTGTTTACCTTTGCTCCTGCGCGCACTGCCCTTCTCTCCACATTTATGTGTTGTTTGTTTGTCTATCTAATCTTTTGGGTTTTTATTTCTAATGAGGTCGACCAGTTGTCTATTTATTATTTTTTTTACTACGCATCAAGCTGCGCTGCTTGTCTTTGCTCCTGTGTGCTCGCGCACTCTCGCCTTTTCCACTTATTTTTATTTTTGATTTATTTTGTCAATTTTAAAAAAAATACGCATCGTGCTGTGCTGTTTGTGTTTGCTTGAGTGCATTCGCGCGCTCTCGCTTTCTCCACTTTACAATTTTTTTTATCCGTCACCGAGACAAACTGAAAAAAGTTCTGAGGTCGACCTTGTAAAAATAAGGATTCAGGTCTGTCTGCTGTTTACCGTTGCTCCTGCGCGCACTGCCCTTCTCTCCACATTTATGTGTTTGTTTGTTTGTCTATCTAATCTTTTGGGTTTTTATTTCTAATGAGGTCGACCAGTTGTCTATTTATTATTTTTTTTACTACGCATCAAGCTGCGCTGCTTGTCTTTGCTCCTGTGTGCTCGCGCACTCTCGTCTTTTCCACTTATTTTTATTTTTGATTTATTTTTGATTTATTTTGTCAATTTAAAAAAAATACGCATCGTGCTGTGCTGTTTGTGTTTGCTTGAGTGCATTCGCGCGCTCTCGCTTTCTCCACTTTACAAATTTTTTTATTATTTATCTATTCCTGAGAGTTTATCTTATTTTTATTTGTTTATTTAAATGAAGTCGACCAGTTGCCTGCCCTTCCTTCCATTATCCGTCACCGAGACAAACTGAACAAAGTTCTGAGGTCGACCTTGTAAAGATAAGGATTCAGGTCTGTCTGCTGTTTACCTTTGCTCCTGCGCGCACTGCCCTTCTCTCCACATTTATGTGTTTGTTTGTTTGTCTATCTAATCTTTTGGGTTTTTTTTCTAATGAGGTCGACCAGTTGTCTATTTATTATTTTCTTTACTACGCATCAAGCTTCGCTGCTTGTCTTTGCTCCTGTGTGCTCGCGCACACTCACCTTTTCCACTTATTTTTATTTTTGATTTATTTTTCATTTATTTTGTCAATTTAAAAAAAAATACTCATCGTGCTGTGCTGTTTGTGTTTGCTTGAGTGCATTCCCGCGCTCTCGCTTTCTCCACTTTACAATTTTTTTTGTTATTATTTATCTATTCCTGAGAGTTTATGTTATTTTTTATTTGTTTATTTAAATGAAGTCGACCAGTTGCCTGCCCTTCCTTCCATTATCCGTCACCGAGACAAACTGAACAAAATTCTGAGGTCGACCTTGTAAAGATAAGGATTCAGGTCTGTCTGCTGTTTACCTTTGCTCCTGCGCGCACTGCCCTTCTCTCCACATTTATGTGTTTGTTTGTTTGTCTATCTAATCTTTTGGGTTTTTATTTCTAATGAGGTCGACCAGTTGTCTATTTATTATTTTTTTTACTACGCATCAAGCTGCGCTGCTTGTCTTTTCTCCTGTGTGCACGCGCACTCTCGCCTTTTCCACTTATTTTTATTTTTGATTTATTTTTGATTTATTTTCTCAATTAAAAAAAAATACGCATCGTGCTGTGCTGTTTGTGTTTGCCTGAGTGCTTTCGCGCGCTCTCGCTTTGTGCACTTTAAAATTTTTTTCTTATTATTTATCTATTCCTGAGAGTTTATCTTATTTTTTATTTGTTTATTTAAATGAAGTCGACCAGTTGCCTGCCCTTCCTTCCATTATCCGTCACCGAGACAAACTGAACAAAGTTCTGAGGTCGACCTTGTAAAGATAAGGATTCAGGTCTGTCTGCTGTTTACGTTTGCTCCTGCGCGCACTGCCCTTCTCTCCACATTTATGTGTTTGTTTGTTTGTCTATCCAATCTTTTGGGTTTTTATTTCTAATGAGGTCGACCAGTTGTCTATTTATTATTTTTTTTTACTACGCATTAAGCTGCGCTGCTTGTCTTTGCTCCTGTGTGCTCGCGCACTCTGGCCTTTTCCACTTATTTTTATTTTTGATTTATTTTTGATTTATTTTGTCAATTTTTTTAAAAAATACGCATCGTGCTGTGCTGTTTGTGTTTGCTTGAGTGCATTCGCGCGCTCTCGCTTTCTCCACTTTACAATTTTTTTGTTATTATTTATCTATTCCTGAGAGTTTATCTTATTTTTTATTTGTTTATTTAAATGAAGTCGACCAGTTGCCTGCCCTTCCTTCCATTATCCGTCACCGAGACAACCTGAACAAAGTTCTGAGGTCGACCTTGTAAAGATAAGGATTCAGGTCTGTCTGCTGTTTACATTTGCTCCTGCGCGCACTGCCCTTCTCTCCACATTTATGTGTTTGTTTGTTTGTCTATCTAATCTTTTGGGTTTTTATTTCTAATGAGGTCGACCAGTTGTCTATTTATTATTTTTTTTACTACGCGTCAAGCTGCGCTGCTTGTCTTTGCTCCTGTGTGCTCGCGCACTCTCGCCTTTTCCACTTATTTTTATTTTTGATTTATTTTTGATTTATTTTCTCAATTAAAAAAAAATACGCATCGTGCTGTGCTGTTTGTGTTTGCTTGAGTGCTTTCGCGCGCTCTCGCTTTGTGCACTTTACAATTTTTTTGTTATTATTTATCTATTCCTGAGAGTTTATCTTATTTTATATTTGTTTATTTAAATGAAGTCGACCAGTTGCCTGCCCTTCCTTCCATTATCCGTCACCGAGACAAACTGAAAAAAGTTCTGAGGTCGACCTTGTAAAGATAAGGATTCAGGTCTGTCTGCTGTGTACCTTTGCTCCTGCGCGCACTGCCCTTCTCTCCACATTTATGTGTTTGTTTGTTTGTCTATCCAATCTTTTGGGTTTTTATTTCTAATGAGGTCGACCAGTTGTCTATTTATTATTTTTTTTTTACTACGCATCAAGCTGCGCTGCTTGTCTTTGCTCCTGTGTGCTCGCGCACTCTGGCCTTTTCCACTTATTTTTATTTTTGATTTATTTTTGATTTATTTTGTCAATTTTTTTAAAAAATACGCATCGTGCTGTGCTGTTTGTGTTTGCTTGAGTGCATTCGCGCGCTCTCGCTTTCTCCACTTTACAATTTTTTTGTTATTATTTATCTATTCCTGAGAGTTTATCTTATTTTTTATTTGTTTATTTAAATGAAGTCGACCAGTTGCCTGCCCTTCCTTCCATTATCCGTCACCGAGACAACCTGAACAAAGTTCTGAGGTCGACCTTGTAAAGATAAGGATTCAGGTCTGTCTGCTGTTTACATTTGCTCCTTCGCGCACTGCCCTTCTCTCCACATTTATGTGTTTGTTTGTTTGTCTATCTAATCTTTTGGGTTTTTATTTCTAATGAGGTCGACCAGTTGTCTATTTATTATTTTTTTTACTACGCATCAAGCTGCGCTGCTTGTCTTTGCTCCTGTGTGCTCGCGCACTTCGCCTTTTCCACTTATTTTTATTTTTGATTTATTTTTGATTTATTTTGTCAATTTTTTAAAAAAATACGCATCCTGCTGTGCTGTTTGTGTTTGCTTGAGTGCATTCGCGCGCTCTCGCTTTCTCCACTTTACAATTATTTTGTTATTATTTATCTATTCCTGAGAGTTTATATTATTTTTTATTTGTTTATTTAAATGAAGTCGACCAGTTGCCTGCCCTTCCTTCCATTATCCGTCACCGAGAAAAACTGAACAAAGTTCTGAGGTCGACCTTGTAAAGATAAGGATTCAGGTCTGTCTGCTGTTTTCCTTTGCTCCTGCCCGCACTGCCCTTCTCTCCACATTTATGTGTTTGTTGGTTTGTCTATCTAATCTTTTGGGTTTTTATTTCTAATGAGGTCGACCAGTTGTCTATTTATTATTTTTTTTACTACGCGTTAAGCTGCGCTGCTTGTCTTTGCTCCTGTGTGCTCGCGCACTCTCGCCTTTTCCACTTATTTTTATTTTTGATTTATTTTTGATTTATTTTGTCAATTTAAAAAAAATACGCATCGTGCTGTGCTGTTTGTGTTTGCTTGAGTGCATTCCCGCGCTCTCGCTTTCTCCACTTTACAATTTTTTTGTTATTATTTATCTATTCCTGAGAGTTTATCTTATTTTTTATTTGTTTATTTAAATGAAGTCGACCAGTTGCCTGCCCTTCCTTCCATTATCCGTCACCGAGACAAACTGAACAAAATTCTGAGGTCGACCTTGTAAAGATAAGGATTCAGGTCTGTCTGCTGTTTACCTTTGCTCCTGCGCTCACTGCCCTTCTCTCCACATTTATGTGTTTGTTTGTTTGTCTATCTAATCTTTTGGGTTTTTATTTCTAATGAGGTCGACCAGTTGTCTATTTATTATTTTTTTTACTACGCATCAAGCTGCGCTGCTTCTCTTTGCTCCTGTGTGCTCGCGCACTTCGCCTTTTCCACTTATTTTTATTTTTGATTTATTTTTGATTTATTTTGTCAATTTTTTAAAAAAATACCCATCGATCTGTGCTGTTTGTGTTTGCTTGAGTGCATTCGCGCGCTCTCGCTTTCTCCACTTTACAATTTTTTTGTTATTATTTATCTATTCCTTAGAGTTTATATATTTTTATTTGTTTATTTAAATGAAGTAGACCAGTTGCCTGCCCTTCCTTCCATTATCCGTCACCGAGAAAAACTGAACAAAGTTCTGAGGTCGACCTTGTAAAGATAAGGATTCAGGTCTGTCTGCTGTTTACCTTTGCTCCTGCCCGCACTGCCCTTCTCTCCACATTTATGTGTTTGTTGGTTTGTTTATCTAATCTTTTGGGTTTTTATTTCTAATGAGGTCGACCAGTTGTCTATTTATTATTTTTTTTACTACGCATCAAGCTGCGCTGCTTGTCTTTGCTCCTGTGTGCTCGCGCACTCTCGCCTTTTCCACTTATTTTTATTTTGATTTATTTTTGATTTATTTTGTCAATTTTTTAAAAAATACGCATCGTGCTGTGCTGTTTGTGTTTGCTTGAGTGCATTCGCGCGCTCTCACTTTCTGCTCTTTACAATTTTTTTGTTATTATTTATCTATTCCTGAGAGTTTATCTTAATTTTTATTTGTTTATTTAAATGAAGTCGACCAGTTGCCTGCCCTTCCTTCCATTATCCGTCACCGAGACAAACTGAACAAAGTTCTGAGGTCGACCTTGTAAAGATAAGGATTCAGGTCTGTCTGCTGTTTACCTTTGCTCCTGCGCGCACTGCCCTTCTCTCCACATTTATGTGTTTGTTTGTTTGTCTATCTAATCTTTTGGTTTTTTATTTCTAATGAGGTCGACCAGTTGTCTATTTATTATTTTTTTTACTACGCATCAAGCTGTGCTGCTTGTCTTTGCTCCTGTGTGCTCGCGCACTCTCGCCTTTTCCACTTATTGTTATTTTTTATTTATTTTTGATTTATTTTGTCAATATAAAAAAAATACGCATCGTGCTGTGCCGTTTGTGTTTGCTTGAGTGCATTCGTGCGCTCTCGCTTTCTCCACTTTACAATTTTTTGGATATTATTTATCTATTCCTGAGAGTTTATCTTATTTTTTATTTGTTTATTTAAATGAAGTCGACCAGTTGCCTGCCCTTCCTTCCATTATCCGTCACCGAGACAAACTGAACAAAATTCTGAGGTCGACCTTGTAAAGATAAGGATTCAGGTCTGTCTGCTGTTTACCTTTGCTCCTGCGCTCACTGCCCTTCTCTCCACATTTATGTGTTTGTTTGTTTGTCTATCTAATCTTTTGGGTTTTTATTTCTAATGAGGTCGACCAGTTGTCTATTTATTATTTTTTTTACTACGCATCAAGCTGCGCTGCTTCTCTTTGCTCCTGTGTGCTCGCGCACTTCGCCTTTTCCACTTATTTTTATTTTTGATTTATTTTTGATTTATTTTGTCAATTTTTTAAAAAAATACCCATCGTGCTGTGCTGTTTGTGTTTGCTTGAGTGCATTCGCGCGCTCTCGCTTTCTCCACTTTACAATTTTTTGTTATTATTTATCTATTCCTGAGAGTTTATATTATTTTTATTTGTTTATTTAAATGAAGTAGACCAGTTGCCTGCCCTTCCTTCCATTATCCGTCACCAAGAAACACTGAACAAAGTTCTGAGGTCGACCTTGTAAAGATAAGGATTCAGGTCTGTCTGCTGTTTACCTTTGCTCCTGCCCGCACTGCCCTTCTCTCCACATTTATGTGTTTGTTGGTTTGTTTATCTAATCTTTTGGGTTTTTATTTCTAATGAGGTCGACCAGTTGTCTGTTTATTATTTTTTTTACTACGCATCAAGCTGCGCTGCTGGTCTTTGCTCCTGTGTGCTCGCGCACTCTCGCCTTTTCCACTTATTTTTATTTTTGATTTATTTTTGATTTATTTTGTCAATTTTTTAAAAAAATACGCATCGTGCTGTGCTGTTTGTGTTTGCTTGAGTGCATTCGCGCGCTCTCACTTTCTGCACTTTACAATTTTTTTGTTATTATTTATCTATTCCTGAGAGTTTATCTTAATTTTTATTTGTTTATTTAAATGAAGTCGACCAGTTGCCTGCCCTTCCTTCCATTATCCGTCACCGAGACAAACTGAACAAAGTTCTGAGGTCGACCTTGTAAAGATAAGGATTCAGGTCTGTCTGCTGTTTACCTTTGCTCCTGCGCGCACTGCCCTTCTCTCCACATTTATGTGTTTGTTTGTTTGTCTATCTAATCTTTTGGGTTTTTATTTCTAATGAGGTCGACCAGTTGTCTATTTATTATTTTTTTTACTACGCATCAAGCTGCGCTGCTTGTCTTTGCTCCTGTGTGCTCGCGCACTCTCGCCTTTTCCACTTATTGTTATTTTTTATTTATTTTTGATTTATTTTGTCAATATAAAAAAAATACGCATCGTGCTGTGCCGTTTGTGTTTGCTTGAGTGCATTCGTGCGCTCTCGCTTTCTCCACTTTACAATTTTTTGGATATTATTTATCTATTCCTGAGATTTCATCTTATTTTTTATTTGTTTATTTAAATGAAGTCGACCAGTTGCCTGCCCTTCCTTCCATTATCCGTCACCGAGACAAACTGAACAAAATTCTGAGGTCGACCTTGTAAAGATAAGGATTCAGGTCTGTCTGCTGTTTACCTTTGCTCCTGCGCTCACTGCCCTTCTCTCCACATTTATGTGTTTGTTTGTTTGTCTATCTAATCTTTTGGGTTTTTATTTCTAATGAGGTCGACCAGTTGTCTATTTATTATTTTTTTTACTACGCATCAAGCTGCGCTGCTTCTCTTTGCTCCTGTGTGCTCGCGCACTTCGCCTTTTCCACTTATTTTTATTTTTGATTTATTTTTGATTTATTTTGTCAATTTTTTAAAAAATACCCATCGTGCTGTGCTGTTTGTGTTTGCTTGAGTGCATTCGCGCGCTCTCGCTTTCTCCACTTTACAATTTTTTGTTATTATTTATCTATTCCTGAGAGTTTATCTTATTTTTTATTTGTTTATTTAAATGAAGTAGACCAGTTGCCTGCCCTTCCTTCCATTATCCGTCACCAAGAAACACTGAACAAAGTTCTGAGGTCGACCTTGTAAAGATAAGGATTCAGGTCTGTCTGCTGTTTACCTTTGCTCCTGCCCGCACTGCCCTTCTCTCCACATTTATGTGTTTGTTGGTTTGTTTATCTAATCTTTTGGGTTTTTATTTCTAATGAGGTCGACCAGTTGTCTATTTATTATTTTTTTTACTACGCATCAAGCTGCGCTGCTGGTCTTTGCTCCTGTGTGCTCGCGCACTCTCGCCTTTTCCACTTATTTTTATTTTTGATTTATTTTTGATTTATTTTGTCAATTTTTTAAAAAAATACGCATCGTGCTGTGCTGTTTGTGTTTGCTTGAGTGCATTCGCGCGCTCTCACTTTCTGCACTTTACAATTTTTTTGTTATTATTTATCTATTCCTGAGAGTTTATCTTAATTTTTATTTGTTTATTTAAATGAAGTCGACCAGTTGCCTGCCCTTCCTTCCATTATCCGTCACCGAGACAAACTGAACAAAGTTCTGAGGTCGACCTTGTAAAGATAAGGATTCAGGTCTGTCTGCTGTTTACCTTTGCTCCTGCGCGCACTGCCCTTCTCTCCACATTTATGTGTTTGTTTGTTTGTCTATCTAATCTTTTGGGTTTTTATTTCTAATGAGGTCGACCAGTTGTCTATTTATTATTTTTTTTACTACGCATCAAGCTGCGCTGCTTGTCTTTGCTCCTGTGTGCTCGCGCACTCTCGCCTTTTCCACTTATTGTTATTTTTTATTTATTTTTATTTATTTTCTCAATTAAAAAAAAATACGCATCGTGCTGTGCTGTTTGTGTTTGCTTGAGTGCTTTCGCGCGCTCTCGCTTTGTGCACTTTACAATTTTTTTGTTATTATTTATCTATTCCTGAGAGTTTATCTTATTTTTTATTTGTTTATTTAAATGAAGTCGACCAGTTGCCTGCCCTTCCTTCCATTATCCGTCACCGAGACAAACTGAACAAAGTTCTGAGGTCGACCTTGTAAAGATAAGGATTCAGGTCTGTCTGCTGTGTACCTTTGCTCCTGCGCGCACTGCCCTTCTCTCCACATTTATGTGTTTGTTTGTTTGTCTATCCAATCTTTTGGGTTTTTATTTCTAATGAGGTCGACCAGTTGTCTATTTATTATTTTTTTTTTACTACGCATCAAGCTGCGCTGCTTGTCTTTGCTCCTGTGTGCTCGCGCACTCTGGCCTTTTCCACTTATTTTTATTTTTGATTTATTTTTGATTTATTTTGTCAATTTTTTTAAAAAATACGCATCGTGCTGTGCTGTTTGTGTTTGCTTGAGTGCATTCGCGCGCTCTCGCTTTCTCCACTTTACAATTTTTTTGTTATTATTTATCTATTCCTGAGAGTTTATCTTATTTTTTATTTGTTTATTTAAATGAAGTCGATCAGTTGCCTGCCCTTCCTTCCATTATCCGTCACCGAGACAACCTGAACAAAGTTCTGAGGTCGACCTTGTAAAGATAAGGATTCAGGTCTGTCTGCTGTTTACATTTGCTCCTGCGCGCACTGCCCTTCTCTCCACATTTATGTGTTTGTTTGTTTGTCTATCTAATCTTTTGGGTTTTTATTTCTAATGAGGTCGACCAGTTGTCTATTTATTATTTTTTTTACTACGCATCAAGCTGCGCTGCTTGTCTTTGCTCCTGTGTGCTCGCGCACTTCGCCTTTTCCACTTATTTTTATTTTTGATTTATTTTTGATTTATTTTGTCAATTTTTTAAAAAAAATACGCATCCTGCTGTGCTGTTTGTGTTTGCTTGAGTGCATTCGCGCGCTCTCGCTTTCTCCACTTTACAATTTTTTTGTTATTATTTATCTATTCCTGAGAGTTTATATTATTTTTATTTGTTTATTTAAATGAAGTCGACCAGTTGCCTGCCCTTCCTTCCATTATCCGTCACCGAGAAAAACTGAACAAAGTTCTGAGGTCGACCTTGTAAAGATAAGGATTCAGGTCTGTCTGCTGTTTTCCTTTGCTCCTGCCCGCACTGCCCTTCTCTCCACATTTATGTGTTTGTTGGTTTGTCTATCTAATCTTTTGGGTTTTTATTTCTAATGAGGTCGACCAGTTGTCTATTTATTATTTTTTTTTACTACGCGTTAAGCTGCGCTGCTTGTCTTTGCTCCTGTGTGCTCGCGCACTCTCGCCTTTTCCACTTATTTTTATTTTTGATTTATTTTTGATTTATTTTGTCAATTTAAAAAAAAATACGCATCGTGCTGTGCTGTTTGTGTTTGCTTGAGTGCATTCGCGCGCTCTCGCTTTCTCCACTTTACAATTTTTTTGTTATTATTTATCTATTCCTGAGAGTTTATCTTATTTTTTATTTGTTTATTTAAATGAAGTCGACCAGTTGCCTGCCCTTCCTTCCATTATCCGTCACCGAGACAAAGTGAACAAAGTTCTGAGGTCGACCTTGTAAAGATAAGGATTCAGGTCTGTCTGCTGTTTACCTTTGCTCCTGCGCGCACTGCCCTTCTCTCCACATTTATGTGTTTGTTTGTTTGTCTATCTAATCTTTTGGGTTTTTTTTCTAATGAGGTCGACCAGTTGTCTATTTATTATTTTCTTTACTACGCATCAAGCTTCGCTGCTTGTCTTTGCTCCTGTGTGCTCGCGCACTCTCGCCTTTTCCACTTATTTTTATTTTTGATTTATTTTTCATTTATTTTGTCAATTTAAAAAAAAATACGCATCGTGCTGTGCTGTTTGTGTTTGCTTGAGTGCATTCCCGCGCTTTCGCTTTCTCCACTTTACAATTTTTTTGTTATTATTTATCTATTCCTGAGAGTTTATCTTATTTTTTATTTGTTTATTTAAATGAAGTCGACCAGTTGCCTGCCCTTCCTTCCATTATCCGTCACCGAGACAAACTGAACAAAATTCTGAGGTCGACCTTGTAAAGATAAGGATTCAGGTCTGTCTGCTGTTTACCTTTGCTCCTGCGCTCACTGCCCTTCTCTCCACATTTATGTGTTTGTTTGTTTGTCTATCTAATCTTTTGGGTTTTTATTTTTAATGAGGTCGACCAGTTGTCTATTTATTATTTTTTTTACTACGCATCAAGCTGCGCTGCTTCTCTTTGCTCCTGTGTGCTCGCGCACTTCGCCTTTTCCACTTATTTTTATTTTTGATTTATTTTTGATTTATTTTGTCAATTTTTTAAAAAAATACCCATCGTGCTGTGCTGTTTGTGTTTGCTTGAGTGCATTCGCGCGCTCTCGCTTTCTCCACTTTACAATTTTTTTGTTATTATTTATCTATTCCTTAGAGTTTATATTATTTTTATTTGTTTATTTAAATGAAGTAGACCAGTTGCCTGCCCTTCCTTCCATTATCCGTCACCGAGAAAAACTGAACAAAGTTCTGAGGTCGACCTTGTAAAGATAAGGATTCAGGTCTGTCTGCTGTTTACCTTTGCTCCTGCCCGCACTGCCCTTCTCTCCACATTTATGTGTTTGTTGGTTTGTTTATCTAATCTTTTGGGTTTTTATTTCTAATGAGGTCGACCAGTTGTCTATTTATTATTTTTTTTACTACGCATCAAGCTGCGCTGCTTGTCTTTGCTCCTGTGTGCTCGCGCACTCTCGCCTTTTCCACTTATTTTTATTTTTGATTTATTTTTTATTTATTTTGTCAATTTTTTAAAAAAATACGCATCGTGCTGTGCTGTTTGTGTTTGCTTGAGTGCATTCGCGCGCTCTCACTTTCTGCACTTTACAATTTTTTTGTTATTATTTATCTATTCCTGAGAGTTTATCTTAATTTTCATTTGTTTATTTAAATGAAGTCGACCAGTTGCCTGCCCTTCCTTCCATTATCCGTCACCGAGACAAACTGAACAAAGTTCTGAGGTCGACCTTGTAAAGATAAGGATTCAGGTCTGTCTGCTGTTTACCTTTGCTCCTGCGCGCACTGCCCTTCTCTCCACATTTATGTGTTTGTTTGTTTGTCTATCTAATCTTTTGGGTTTTTATTTCTAATGAGGTCGACCAGTTGTCTATTTATTATTTTTTTTACTACGCATCAAGCTGCGCTGCTTGTCTTTGCTCCTGTGTGCTCGCGCACTCTCGCCTTTTCCACTTATTGTTATTTTTTATTTATTTTTGATTTATTTTGTCAATATAAAAAAATACGCATCGTGCTGTGCCGTTTGTGTTTGCTTGAGTGCATTCGTGCGCTCTCGCTTTCTCCACTTTACAATTTTTTGGATATTATTTATCTATTCCTGAGAGTTTATCTTATTTTTTATTTGTTTATTTAAATGAAGTCGACCAGTTGCCTGCCCTTCCTTCCATTATCCGTCACCGAGACAAACTGAACAAAATTCTGAGGTCGACCTTGTAAAGATAAGGATTCAGGTCTGTCTGCTGTTTACCTTTGCTCCTGCGCTCACTGCCCTTCTCTCCACATTTATGTGTTTGTTTGTTTGTCTATCTAATCTTTTGGGTTTTTATTTCTAATGAGGTCGACCAGTTGTCTATTTATTATTTTTTTTACTACGCATCAAGCTGCGCTGCTTCTCTTTGCTCCTGTGTGCTCGCGCACTTCGCCTTTTCCACTTATTTTTATTTTTGATTTATTTTTGATTTATTTTGTCAATTTTTTAAAAAAATACCCATCGTGCTGTGCTGTTTGTGTTTGCTTGAGTGCATTCGCGCGCTCTCGCTTTCTCCACTTTACAATTTTTTTTATTATTTATCTATTCCTGAGAGTTTATATTATTTTTATTTGTTTATTTAAATGAAGTAGACCAGTTGCCTGCCCTTCCTTCCATTATCCGTCACCAAGAAACACTGAACAAAGTTCTGAGGTCGACCTTGTAAAGATAAGGATTCAGGTCTGTCTGCTGTTTACCTTTGCTCCTGCCCGCACTGCCCTTCTCTCCACATTTATGTGTTTGTTGGTTTGTTTATCTAATCTTTTGGGTTTTTATTTCTAATGAGGTCGACCAGTTGTCTATTTATTATTTTTTTTACTACGCATCAAGCTGCGCTGCTGGTCTTTGCTCCTGTGTGCTCGCGCACTCTCGCCTTTTCCACTTATTTTTATTTTTGATTTATTTTTGATTTATTTTGTCAATTTTTTAAAAAAATACGCATCGTGCTGTGCTGTTTGTGTTTGCTTGAGTGCATTCGCGCGCTCTCACTTTCTGCACTTTACAATTTTTTTGTTATTATTTATCTATTCCTGAGAGTTTATCTTAATTTTTATTTGTTTATTTAAATGAAGTCGACCAGTTGCCTGCCCTTCCTTCCATTATCCGTCACCGAGACAAACTGAACAAAGTTCTGAGGTCGACCTTGTAAAGATAAGGATTCAGGTCTGTCTGCTGTTTACCTTTGCTCCTGCGCGCACTGCCCTTCTCTCCACATTTATGTGTTTGTTTGTTTGTCTATCTAATCTTTTGCGTTTTTATTTCTAATGAGGTCGACCAGTTGTCTATTTATTATTTTTTTTACTACGCATCAAGCTGCGCTGCTTGTCTTTGCTCCTGTGTGCTCGCGCACTCTCGCCTTTTCCACTTATTGTTATTTTTTATTTATTTTTTATTTATTTTCTCAATTAAAAAAAAATACGCATCGTGCTGTGCTGTTTGTGTTTGCTTGAGTGCTTTCGCGCGCTCTCGCTTTGTGCACTTTACAATTTTTTTGTTATTATTTATCTATTCCTGAGAGTTTATCTTATTTTTTATTTGTTTATTTAAATGAAGTCGACCAGTTGCCTGCCCTTCCTTCCATTATCCGTCACCGAGACAAACTGAACAAAGTTCTGAGGTCGACCTTGTAAAGATAAGGATTCAGGTCTGTCTGCTGTGTACCTTTGCTCCTGCGCGCACTGCCCTTCTCTCCACATTTATGTGTTTGTTTGTTTGTCTATCCAATCTTTTGGGTTTTTATTTCTAATGAGGTCGACCAGTTGTCTATTTATTATTTTTTTTTTACTACGCATCAAGCTGCGCTGCTTGTCTTTGCTCCTGTGTGCTCGCGCACTCTGGGCTTTTCCACTTATTTTTATTTTTGATTTATTTTTTATTTATTTTGTCAATTTTTTTAAAAAATACGCATCGTGCTGTGCTGTTTGTGTTTGCTTGAGTGCATTCGCGCGCTCTCGCTTTCTCCACTTTACAATTTTTTTGTTATTATTTATCTATTCCTGAGAGTTTATCTTATTTTTTATTTGTTTATTTAAATGAAGTCGACCAGTTGCCTGCCCTTCCTTCCATTATCCGTCACCGAGACAAACTGAAAAAAGTTCTGAGGTCGACCTTGTAAAGATAAGGATTCAGGTCTGTCTGCTGTTTACCTTTGCTCCTGCGCTCACTGCCCTTCTCTCCACATTTATGTGTTTGTTTGTTTGTCTATCTAATCTTTTGGGTTTTTATTTCTAATGAGGTCGACCAGTTGTCTATTTATTATTTTTTTTACTACGCATCAAGCTGCGCTGCTTCTCTTTGCTCCTGTGTGCTCGCGCACTTCGCCTTTTCCACTTATTTTTATTTTTGATTTATTTTTGATTTATTTTGTCAATTTTTTAAAAAAATACCCATCGTGCTGTGCTGTTTGTGTTTGCTTGAGTGCATTCGCGCGCTCTCGCTTTCTCCACTTTACAATTTTTTTGTTATTATTTATCTATTCCTTAGAGTTTATATTATTTTTATTTGTTTATTTAAATGAAGTAGACCAGTTGCCTGCCCTTCCTTCCATTATCCGTCACCGAGAAAAACTGAACAAAGTTCTGAGGTCGACCTTGTAAAGATAAGGATTCAGGTCTGTCTGCTGTTTACCTTTGCTCCTGCCCGCACTGCCCTTCTCTCCACATTTATGTGTTTGTTGGTTTGTTTATCTAATCTTTTGGGTTTTTATTTCTAATGAGGTCGACCAGTTGTCTATTTATTATTTTTTTTACTACGCATCAAGCTGCGCTGCTTGTCTTTGCTCCTGTGTGCTCGCGCACTCTCGCCTTTTCCACTTATTTTTATTTTTGATTTATTTTTTATTTATTTTGTCAATTTTTTAAAAAAATACGCATCGTGCTGTGCTGTTTGTGTTTGCTTGAGTGCATTCGCGCGCTCTCACTTTCTGCACTTTACAATTTTTTTGTTATTATTTATCTATTCCTGAGAGTTTATCTTAATTTTTATTTGTTTATTTAAATGAAGTCGACCAGTTGCCTGCCCTTCCTTCCATTATCCGTCACCGAGACAAACTGAACAAAGTTCTGAGGTCGACCTTGTAAAGATAAGGATTCAGGTCTGTCTGCTGTGTACCTTTGCTCCTGCGCGCACTGCCCTTCTCTCCACATTTATGTGTTTGTTTGTTTGTCTATCCAATCTTTTGGGTTTTTATTTCTAATGAGGTCGACCAGTTGTCTATTTATTATTTTTTTTTTACTACGCATCAAGCTGCGCTGCTTGTCTTTGCTCCTGTGTGCTCGCGCACTCTGGCCTTTTCCACTTATTTTTATTTTTGATTTATTTTTGATTTATTTTGTCAATTTTTTTAAAAAATACGCATCGTGCTGTGCTGTTTGTGTTTGCTTGAGTGCATTCGCGCGCTCTCGCTTTCTCCACTTTACAATTTTTTTGTTATTATTTATCTATTCCTGAGAGTTTATCTTATTTTTTATTTGTTTATTTAAATGAAGTCGACCAGTTGCCTGCCCTTCCTTCCATTATCCGTCACCGAGACAACCTGAACAAAGTTCTGAGGTCGACCTTGTAAAGATAAGGATTCAGGTCTGTCTGCTGTTTACATTTGCTCCTGCGCGCACTGCCCTTCTCTCCACATTTATGTGTTTGTTTGTTTGTCTATCTAATCTTTTGGGTTTTTATTTCTAATGAGGTCGACCAGTTGTCTATTTATTATTTTTTTTACTACGCATCAAGCTGCGCTGCTTGTCTTTGCTCCTGTGTGCTCGCGCACTTCGCCTTTTCCACTTATTTTTATTTTTGATTTATTTTTGATTTATTTTGTCAATTTTTTAAAAAAAATACGCATCCTGCTGTGCTGTTTGTGTTTGCTTGAGTGCATTCGCGCGCTCTCGCTTTCTCCACTTTACAATTTTTTTGTTATTATTTATCTATTCCTGAGAGTTTATATTATTTTTTATTTGTTTATTTAAATGAAGTCGACCAGTTGCCTGCCCTTCCTTCCATTATCCGTCACCGAGACAAACTGAACAAAGTTCTGAGGTCGACCTTGTAAAGATAAGGATTCAGGTCTGTCTGCTGTGTACCTTTGCTCCTGCGCGCACTGCCCTTCTCTCCACATTTATGTGTTTGTTTGTTTGTCTATCCAATCTTTTGGGTTTTTATTTCTAATGAGGTCGACCAGTTGTCTATTTATTATTTTTTTTTTACTACGCATCAAGCTGCGCTGCTTGTCTTTGCTCCTGTGTGCTCGCGCACTCTGGCCTTTTCCACTTATTTTTATTTTTGATTTATTTTTGATTTATTTTGTCAATTTTTTTAAAAAATACGCATCGTGCTGTGCTGTTTGTGTTTGCTTGAGTGCATTCGCGCGCTCTCGCTTTCTCCACTTTACAATTTTTTTGTTATTATTTATCTATTCCTGAGAGTTTATCTTATTTTTTATTTGTTTATTTAAATGAAGTCGACCAGTTGCCTGCCCTTCCTTCCATTATCCGTCACCGAGACAACCTGAACAAAGTTCTGAGGTCGACCTTGTAAAGATAAGGATTCAGGTCTGTCTGCTGTTTACATTTGCTCCTGCGCGCACTGCCCTTCTCTCCACATTTATGTGTTTGTTTGTTTGTCTATCTAATCTTTTGGGTTTTTATTTCTAATGAGGTCGACCAGTTGTCTATTTATTATTTTTTTTACTACGCATCAAGCTGCGCTGCTTGTCTTTGCTCCTGTGTGCTCGCGCACTTCGCCTTTTCCACTTATTTTTATTTTTGATTTATTTTTGATTTATTTTGTCAATTTTTTAAAAAAAATACGCATCCTGCTGTGCTGTTTGTGTTTGCTTGAGTGCATTCGCGCGCTCTCGCTTTCTCCACTTTACAATTTTTTTGTTATTATTTATCTATTCCTGAGAGTTTATATTATTTTTTATTTGTTTATTTAAATGAAGTCGACCAGTTGCCTGCCCTTCCTTCCATTATCCGTCACCGAGAAAAACTGAACAAAGTTCTGAGGTCGACCTTGTAAAGATAAGGATTCAGGTCTGTCTGCTGTTTTCCTTTGCTCCTGCCCGCACTGCCCTTCTCTCCACATTTATGTGTTTGTTGGTTTGTCTATCTAATCTTTTGGGTTTTTATTTCTAATGAGGTCGACCAGTTGTCTATTTATTATTTTTTTTTACTACGCGTTAAGCTGCGCTGCTTGTCTTTGCTCCTGTGTGCTCGCGCACTCTCGCCTTTTCCACTTATTTTTATTTTTGATTTATTTTTGATTTATTTTGTCAATTTAAAAAAAAATACGCATCGTGCTGTGCTGTTTGTGTTTGCTTGAGTGCATTCGCGCGCTCTCGCTTTCTCCACTTTACAATTTTTTTGTTATTATTTATCTATTCCTGAGAGTTTATCTTATTTTTTATTTGTTTATTTAAATGAAGTCGACCAGTTGCCTGCCCTTCCTTCCATTATCCGTCACCGAGACAAAGTGAACAAAGTTCTGAGGTCGACCTTGTAAAGATAAGGATTCAGGTCTGTCTGCTGTTTACCTTTGCTCCTGCGCGCACTGCCCTTCTCTCCACATTTATGTGTTTGTTTGTTTGTCTATCTAATCTTTTGCGTTTTTTTTCTAATGAGGTCGACCAGTTGTCTATTTATTATTTTCTTTACTACGCATCAAGCTTCGCTGCTTGTCTTTGCTCCTGTGTGCTCGCGCACTCTCGCCTTTTCCACTTATTTTTATTTTTGATTTATTTTTCATTTATTTTGTCAATTTAAAAAAAAATACGCATCGTGCTGTGCTGTTTGTGTTTGCTTGAGTGCATTCCCGCGCTCTCGCTTTCTCCACTTTACAATTTTTTTGTTATTATTTATCTATTCCTGAGAGTTTATCTTATTTTTTATTTGTTTATTTAAATGAAGTCGACCAGTTGCCTGCCCTTCCTTCCATTATCCGTCACCGAGACAAACTGAACAAAATTCTGAGGTCGACCTTGTAAAGATAAGGATTCAGGTCTGTCTGCTGTTTACCTTTGCTCCTGCGCTCACTGCCCTTCTCTCCACATTTATGTGTTTGTTTGTTTGTCTATCTAATCTTTTGGGTTTTTATTTCTAATGAGGTCGACCAGTTGTCTATTTATTATTTTTTTTACTACGCATCAAGCTGCGCTGCTTCTCTTTGCTCCTGTGTGCTCGCGCACTTCGCCTTTTCCACTTATTTTTATTTTTGATTTATTTTTGATTTATTTTGTCAATTTTTTAAAAAAATACCCATCGTGCTGTGCTGTTTGTGTTTGCTTGAGTGCATTCGCGCGCTCTCGCTTTCTCCACTTTACAATTTTTTTGTTATTATTTATCTATTCCTTAGAGTTTATATTATTTTTATTTGTTTATTTAAATGAAGTAGACCAGTTGCCTGCCCTTCCTTCCATTATCCGTCACCGAGAAAAACTGAACAAAGTTCTGAGGTCGACCTTGTAAAGATAAGGATTCAGGTCTGTCTGCTGTTTACCTTTGCTCCTGCCCGCACTGCCCTTCTCTCCACATTTATGTGTTTGTTGGTTTGTTTATCTAATCTTTTGGGTTTTTATTTCTAATGAGGTCGACCAGTTGTCTATTTATTATTTTTTTTACTACGCATCAAGCTGCGCTGCTTGTCTTTGCTCCTGTGTGCTCGCGCACTCTCGCCTTTTCCACTTATTTTTATTTTTGATTTATTTTTTATTTATTTTGTCAATTTTTTAAAAAAATACGCATCGTGCTGTGCTGTTTGTGTTTGCTTGAGTGCATTCGCGCGCTCTCACTTTCTGCACTTTACAATTTTTTTGTTATTATTT
This sequence comes from Perognathus longimembris pacificus, assembly GCF_023159225.1. NCBI lineage: Eukaryota > Metazoa > Chordata > Mammalia > Rodentia > Heteromyidae > Perognathus > Perognathus longimembris. Next base: position 23,539 of record NW_025957923.1, on the reverse strand, counting down.
ATCTATTCCTGAGAGTTTATCTTAATTTTCATTTGTTTATTTAAATGAAGTCGACCAGTTGCCTGCCCTTCCTTCCATTATCCGTCACCGAGACAAACTGAACAAAGTTCTGAGGTCGACCTTGTAAAGATAAGGATTCAGGTCTGTCTGCTGTTTACCTTTGCTCCTGCGCGCACTGCCCTTCTCTCCACATTTATGTGTTTGTTTGTTTGTCTATCTAATCTTTTGGGTTTTTATTTCTAATGAGGTCGACCAGTTGTCTATTTATTATTTTTTTTACTACGCATCAAGCTGCGCTGCTTGTCTTTGCTCCTGTGTGCTCGCGCACTCTCGCCTTTTCCACTTATTGTTATTTTTTATTTATTTTTGATTTATTTTGTCAATATAAAAAAATACGCATCGTGCTGTGCCGTTTGTGTTTGCTTGAGTGCATTCGTGCGCTCTCGCTTTCTCCACTTTACAATTTTTTGGATATTATTTATCTATTCCTGAGAGTTTATCTTATTTTTTATTTGTTTATTTAAATGAAGTCGACCAGTTGCCTGCCCTTCCTTCCATTATCCGTCACCGAGACAAACTGAACAAAATTCTGAGGTCGACCTTGTAAAGATAAGGATTCAGGTCTGTCTGCTGTTTACCTTTGCTCATGCGCTCACTGCCCTTCTCTCCACATTTATGTGTTTGTTTGTTTGTCTATCTAATCTTTTGGGTTTTTATTTCTAATGAGGTCGACCAGTTGTCTATTTATTATTTTTTTTACTACGCATCAAGCTGCGCTGCTTCTCTTTGCTCCTGTGTGCTCGCGCACTTCGCCTTTTCCACTTATTTTTATTTTTGATTTATTTTTGATTTATTTTGTCAATTTTTTAAAAAAATACCCATCGTGCTGTGCTGTTTGTGTTTGCTTGAGTGCATTCGCGCGCTCTCGCTTTCTCCACTTTACAATTTTTTTTATTATTTATCTATTCCTGAGAGTTTATATTATTTTTATTTGTTTATTTAAATGAAGTAGACCAGTTGCCTGCCCTTCCTTCCATTATCCGTCACCAAGAAACACTGAACAAAGTTCTGAGGTCGACCTTGTAAAGATAAGGATTCAGGTCTGTCTGCTGTTTACCTTTGCTCCTGCCCGCACTGCCCTTCTCTCCACATTTATGTGTTTGTTGGTTTGTTTATCTAATCTTTTGGGTTTTTATTTCTAATGAGGTCGACCAGTTGTCTATTTATTATTTTTTTTACTACGCATCAAGCTGCGCTGCTGGTCTTTGCTCCTGTGTGCTCGCGCACTCTCGCCTTTTCCACTTATTTTTATTTTTGATTTATTTTTGATTTATTTTGTCAATTTTTTAAAAAAATACGCATCGTGCTGTGCTGTTTGTGTTTGCTTGAGTGCATTCGCGCGCTTTCACTTTCTGCACTTTACAATTTTTTTGTTATTATTTATCTATTCCTGAGAGTTTATCTTAATTTTTATTTGTTTATTTAAATGAAGTCGACCAGTTGCCTGCCCTTCCTTCCATTATCCGTCACCGAGACAAACTGAACAGAGTTCTGAGGTCGACCTTGTAAAGATAAGGATTCAGGTCTGTCTGCTGTTTACCTTTGCTCCTGCGCGCACTGCCCTTCTCTCCACATTTATGTGTTTGTTTGTTTGTCTATCTAATCTTTTGCGTTTTTATTTCTAATGAGGTCGACCAGTTGTCTATTTATTATTTTTTTTACTACGCATCAAGCTGCGCTGCTTGTCTTTGCTCCTGTGTGCTCGCGCACTCTCGCCTTTTCCACTTATTGTTATTTTTTATTTATTTTTTATTTATTTTCTCAATTAAAAAAAAATACGCATCGTGCTGTGCTGTTTGTGTTTGCTTGAGTGCTTTCGCGCGCTCTCGCTTTGTGCACTTTACAATTTTTTTGTTATTATTTATCTATTCCTGAGAGTTTATCTTATTTTTTATTTGTTTATTTAAATGAAGTCGACCAGTTGCCTGCCCTTCCTTCCATTATCCGTCACCGAGACAAACTGAACAAAGTTCTGAGGTCGACCTTGTAAAGATAAGGATTCAGGTCTGTCTGCTGTGTACCTTTGCTCCTGCGCGCACTGCCCTTCTCTCCACATTTATGTGTTTGTTTGTTTGTCTATCCAATCTTTTGGGTTTTTATTTCTAATGAGGTCGACCAGTTGTCTATTTATTATTTTTTTTTTACTACGCATCAAGCTGCGCTGCTTGTCTTTGCTCCTGTGTGCTCGCGCACTCTGGCCTTTTCCACTTATTTTTATTTTTGATTTATTTTTGATTTATTTTGTCAATTTTTTTAAAAAAAACGCATCGTGCTGTGCTGTTTGTGTTTGCTTGAGTGCATTCGCGCGCTCTCGCTTTCTCCACTTTACAATTTTTTTGTTATTATTTATCTATTCCTGAGAGTTTATCTTATTTTTTATTTGTTTATTTAAATGAAGTCGACCAGTTGCCTGCCCTTCCTTCCATTATCCGTCACCGAGACAAACTGAACAAAGTTCTGAGGTCGACCTTGTAAAGATAAGGATTCAGGTCTGTCTGCTGTTTACCTTTGCTCCTGCGCTCACTGCCCTTCTCTCCACATTTATGTGTTTGTTTGTTTGTCTATCTAATCTTTTGGGTTTTTATTTCTAATGAGGTCGACCAGTTGTCTATTTATTATTTTTTTTACTACGCATCAAGCTGCGCTGCTTCTCTTTGCTCCTGTGTGCTCGCGCACTTCGCCTTTTCCACTTATTTTTATTTTTGATTTATTTTTGATTTATTTTGTCAATTTTTTAAAAAAATACCCATCGTGCTGTGCTGTTTGTGTTTGCTTGAGTGCATTCGCGCGCTCTCGCTTTCTCCACTTTACAATTTTTTTGTTATTATTTATCTATTCCTTAGAGTTTATATTATTTTTATTTGTTTATTTAAATGAAGTAGACCAGTTGCCTGCCCTTCCTTCCATTATCCGTCACCGAGAAAAACTGAACAAAGTTCTGAGGTCGACCTTGTAAAGATAAGGATTCAGGTCTGTCTGCTGTTTACCTTTGCTCCTGCCCGCACTGCCCTTCTCTCCACATTTATGTGTTTGTTGGTTTGTTTATCTAATCTTTTGGGTTTTTATTTCTAATGAGGTCGACCAGTTGTCTATTTATTATTTTTTTTACTACGCATCAAGCTGCGCTGCTTGTCTTTGCTCCTGTGTGCTCGCGCACTCTCGCCTTTTCCACTTATTTTTATTTTTGATTTATTTTTTATTTATTTTGTCAATTTTTTAAAAAAATACGCATCGTGCTGTGCTGTTTGTGTTTGCTTGAGTGCATTCGCGCGCTCTCACTTTCTGCACTTTACAATTTTTTTGTTATTATTTATCTATTCCTGAGAGTTTATCTTAATTTTTATTTGTTTATTTAAATGAAGTCGACCAGTTGCCTGCCCTTCCTTCCATTATCCGTCACCGAGACAAACTGAACAAAGTTCTGAGGTCGACCTTGTAAAGATAAGGATTCAGGTCTGTCTGCTGTTTACCTTTGCTCCTGCGTGCACTGCCCTTCTCTCCACATTTATGTGTTTGTTTGTTTGTCTATCTAATCTTTTGGGTTTTTATTTCTAATGAGGTCGACCAGTTGTCTATTTATTATTTTTTTTACTACGCATCAAGCTGCGCTGCTTGTCTTTGCTCCTGTGTGCTCGCGCACTCTCGCCTTTTCCACTTATTGTTATTTTTTATTTATTTTTTATTTATTTTCTCAATTAAAAAAAAATACGCATCGTGCTGTGCTGTTTGTGTTTGCTTGAGTGCTTTCGCGCGCTCTCGCTTTGTGCACTTTACAATTTTTTTGTTATTATTTATCTATTCCTGAGAGTTTATCTTATTTTTTATTTGTTTATTTAAATGAAGTCGACCAGTTGCCTGCCCTTCCTTCCATTATCCGTCACCGAGACAAACTGAACAAAGTTCTGAGGTCGACCTTGTAAAGATAAGGATTCAGGTCTGTCTGCTGTGTACCTTTGCTCCTGCGCGCACTGCCCTTCTCTCCACATTTATGTGTTTGTTTGTTTGTCTATCCAATCTTTTGGGTTTTTATTTCTAATGAGGTCGACCAGTTGTCTATTTATTATTTTTTTTTTACTACGCATCAAGCTGCGCTGCTTGTCTTTGCTCCTGTGTGCTCGCGCACTCTGGCCTTTTCCACTTATTTTTATTTTTGATTTATTTTTGATTTATTTTGTCAATTTTTTTAAAAAATACGCATCGTGCTGTGCTGTTTGTGTTTGCTTGAGTGCATTCGCGCGCTCTCGCTTTCTCCACTTTACAATTTTTTTGTTATTATTTATCTATTCCTGAGAGTTTATCTTATTTTTTATTTGTTTATTTAAATGAAGTCGACCAGTTGCCTGCCCTTCCTTCCATTATCCGTCACCGAGACAAACTGAACAAAGTTCTGAGGTCGACCTTGTAAAGATAAGGATTCAGGTCTGTCTGCTGTTTACCTTTGCTCCTGTGCTCACTGCCCTTCTCTCCACATTTATGTGTTTGTTTGTTTGTCTACCTAATCTTTTGGGTTTTTATTTCTAATGAGGTCGACCAGTTGTCTATTTATTATTTTTTTTACTACGCATCAAGCTGCGCTGCTTCTCTTTGCTCCTGTGTGCTCGCGCACTTCGCCTTTTCCACTTATTTTTATTTTTGATTTATTTTTGATTTATTTTGTCAATTTTTTTAAAAAATACCCATCGTGCTGTGCTGTTTGTGTTTGCTTGAGTGCATTCGCGCGCTCTCGCTTTCTCCACTTTAAAATTTTTTTGTTATTATTTATCTATTCCTTAGAGTTTATATTATTTTTATTTGTTTATTTAAATGAAGTAGACCAGTTGCCTGCCCTTCCTTCCATTATCCGTCACCGAGAAAAACTGAACAAAGTTCTGAGGTCGACCTTGTAAAGATAAGGATTCAGGTCTGTCTGCTGTTTACCTTTGCTCCTGCCCGCACTGCCCTTCTCTCCACATTTATGTGTTTGTTGGTTTGTTTATCTAATCTTTTGGGTTTTTATTTCTAATGAGGTCGACCAGTTGTCTATTTATTATTTTTTTTACTACGCATCAAGCTGCGCTGCTTGTCTTTGCTCCTGTGTGCTCGCGCACTCTCGCCTTTTCCACTTATTTTTATTTTTGATTTATTTTTTATTTATTTTGTCAATTTTTTAAAAAAATACGCATCGTGCTGTGCTGTTTGTGTTTGCTTGAGTGCATTCGCGCGCTCTCACTTTCTGCACTTTACAATTTTTTTGTTATTATTTATCTATTCCTGAGAGTTTATCTTAATTTTTATTTGTTTATTTAAATGAAGTCGACCAGTTGCCTGCCCTTCCTTCCATTATCCGTCACCGAGACAAACTGAACAAAGTTCTGAGGTCGACCTTGTAAAGATAAGGATTCAGGTCTGTCTGCTGTTTACCTTTGCTCCTGCGCGCACTGCCCTTCTCTCCACATTTATGTGTTTGTTTGTTTGTCTATCTAATCTTTTGGGTTTTTATTTCTAATGAGGTCGACCAGTTGTCTATTTATTATTTTTTTTACTACGCATCAAGCTGCGCTGCTTGTCTTTGCTCCTGTGTGCTCGCGCACTCTCGCCTTTTCCACTGATTTTTATTTTTGATTTATTTTTGATTTATTTTGTCAATTTTTTAAAAAAATACGCATCCTGCTGTGCCGTTTGTGTTTGCTTGAGTGCATTCGCGCGCTCTCGCTTTCTCCACTTTACAATTTTTTTGTTATTATTTATCTATTCCTGAGAGTTTATATTATTTTTTATTTGTTTATTTAAATGAAGTCCACCAGTTGCCTGCCCTTCCTTCCATTATCCGTCACCGAGAAAAACTGAACAAAGTTCTGAGGTCGACCTTGTAAAGATAAGGATTCAGGTCTGTCTGCTGTTTACCTTTGCTCCTGCCCGCACTGCCCTTCTCTCCACATTTATGTGTTAGTTGGTTTGTCTATCTAATCTTTTGGGTTTTTATTTCTAATGAGGTCGACCAGTTGTCTATTTATTATTTTTTTTACTACGCGTCAAGCTGCGCTGCTTGTCTTTGCTCCTGTGTGCTCGCGCACTCTCGCCTTTTCCACTTATTTTTATTTTTGATTTATTTTTGATTTATTTTGTCAATTTAAAAAAAAATACGCATCGTGCTGTGCTGTTTGTGTTTGCTTGAGTGCATTCGCGCGCTCTCGCTTTCTCCACTTTACAATTTTTTTGTTATTATTTATCTATTCCTGAGAGTTTATCTTAATTTTTATTTGTTTATTTAAATGAAGTCGACCAGTTGCCTGCCCTTCCTTCCATTATCCGTCACCGAGACAAACTGAACAAAGTTCTGAGGTCGACCTTGTAAAGATAAGGATTCAGGTCTGTCTGCTGTTTACCTTTGCTCCTGCGCGCACTGCCCTTCTCTCCACATTTATGTGTTTGTTTGTTTGTCTATCTAATCTTTTGGGTTTTTATTTCTAATGAGGTCGACCAGTTGTCTATTTATTATTCTTTTTACTACGAATCAAGCTGCGCTGCTTGTCTTTGCTCCTGTGTGCTCGCGCACTCTCGCCTTTTCCACTTATTGTTATTTTTTATTTATTTTTGATTTATTTTGTCAATATAAAAAAAAATACGCATCGTGCTGTGCCGTTTGTGTTTGCTTGAGTGCATTCCTGCGCTCTCGATTTCTCCACTTAACAATTTTTTGGATATTATTTATCTATTCCTGAGAGTTTATCTTATTTTTTATTTGTTTATTTAAATGAAGTCGACCAGTTGCCTGCCCTTCCTTCCATTATCCGTCACCGAGACAAACTGAACAAAGTTCTGAGGTCGACCTTGTAAAGATAAGGATTCAGGTCTGTCTGCTGTTTACCTTTGCTCCTGCGCTCACTGCCCTTCTCTCCACATTTATGTGTTTGTTTGTTTGTCTATCTAATCTTTTGGGTTTTATTTCTAATGAGGTCGACCAGTTGTCTATTTATTATTTTTTTTACTACGCATCAAGCTGCGCTGCTTCTCTTTGCTCCTGTGTGCTCGCGCACTTCGCCTTTTCCACTTATTTTTATTTTTGATTTATTTTTGATTTATTTTGTCAATTTTTTAAAAAAATACCCATCGTGCTGTGCTGTTTGTGTTTGCTTGAGTGCATTCGCGCGCTCTCGCTTTCTCCACTTTACAATTTTTTGTTATTATTTATCTATTCCTTAGAGTTTATATTATTTTTATTTGTTTATTTAAATGAAGTAGACGAGTTGCCTGCCCTTCCTTCCATTATCCGTCACCGAGAAAAACTGAACAAAGTTCTGAGGTCGACCTTGTAAAGATAAGGATTCAGGTCTGTCTGCTGTTTACCTTTGCTCCTGCCCGCACTGCCCTTCTCTCCACATTTATGTGTTTGTTGGTTTGTTTATCTAATCTTTTGGGTTTTTATTTCTAATGAGGTCGACCAGTTGTCTATTTATTATTTTTTTTTACTACGCATCAAGCTGCGCTGCTTGTCTTTGCTCCTGTGTGCTCGCGCACTCTCGCCTTTTCCACTTATTTTTATTTTTGATTTATTTTTTATTTATTTTGTCAATTTTTTAAAAAAATACGCATCGTGCTGTGCTGTTTGTGTTTGCTTGAGTGCATTCGCGCGCTCTCACTTTCTGCACTTTACAATTTTTTTGTTATTATTTATCTATTCCTGAGAGTTTATCTTAATTTTTATTTGTTTATTTAAATGAAGTCGACCAGTTGCCTGCCCTTCCTTCCATTATCCGTCACCGAGACAAACTGAACAAAGTTCTGAGGTCGACCTTGTAAAGATAAGGATTCAGGTCTGTCTGCTGTTTACCTTTGCTCCTGCGCGCACTGCCCTTCTCTCCACATTTATGTGTTTGTTTGTTTGTCTATCTAATCTTTTGGGTTTTTATTTCTAATGAGGTCGACCAGTTGTCTATTTATTATTTTTTTTACTACGCATCAAGCTGCGCTGCTTGTCTTTGCTCCTGTGTGCTCGCGCACTCTCGCCTTTTCCACTTATTGTTATTTTTTATTTATTTTTGATTTATTTTGTCAATATAAAAAAAATACGCATCGTGCTGTGCCGTTTGTGTTTGCTTGAGTGCATTCGTGCGCTCTCGCTTTCTCCACTTTACAATTTTTTGGATATTATTTATCTATTCCTGAGAGTTTATCTTATTTTTTATTTGTTTATTTAAATGAAGTCGACCAGTTGCCTGCCCTTCCTTCCATTATCCGTCACCGAGACAAACTGAACAAAATTCTGAGGTCGACCTTGTAAAGATAAGGATTCAGGTCTGTCTGCTGTTTACCTTTGCTCCTGCGCTCACTGCCCTTCTCTCCACATTTATGTGTTTGTTTGTTTGTCTATCTAATCTTTTGGGTTTTTATTTCTAATGAGGTCGACCAGTTGTCTATTTATTATTTTTTTTACTACGCATCAAGCTGCGCTGCTTCTCTTTGCTCCTGTGTGCTCGCGCACTTTGCCTTTTCCACTTATTTTTATTTTTGATTTATTTTTGATTTATTTTGTCAATTTTTTAAAAAAATACCCATCGTGCTGTGCTGTTTGTGTTTGCTTGAGTGCATTCGCGCGCTCTCGCTTTCTCCACTTTACAATTTTTTGTTATTATTTATCTATTCCTGAGAGTTTATATTATTTTTATTTGTTTATTTAAATGAAGTAGACCAGTTGCCTGCCCTTCCTTCCATTATCCGTCACCAAGAAAAACTGAACAAAGTTCTGAGGTCGACCTTGTAAAGATAAGGATTCAGGTCTGTCTGCTGTTTACCTTTGCTCCTGCCCGCACTGCCCTTCTCTCCACATTTATGTGTTTGTTGGTTTGTTTATCTAATCTTTTGGGTTTTTATTTCTAATGAGGTCGACCAGTTGTCTATTTATTATTTTTTTTACTACGCATCAAGCTGCGCTGCTGGTCTTTGCTCCTGTGTGCTCGCGCACTCTCGCCTTTTCCACTTATTTTTATTTTTGATTTATTTTTGATTTATTTTGTCAATTTTTTAAAAAAATACGCATCGTGCTGTGCTGTTTGTGTTTGCTTGAGTGCATTCGCGCGCTCTCACTTTCTGCACTTTACAATTTTTTTGTTATTATTTATCTATTCCTGAGAGTTTATCTTAATTTTTATTTGTTTATTTAAATGAAGTCGACCAGTTGCCTGCCCTTCCTTCCATTATCCGTCACCGAGACAAACTGAACAAAGTTCTGAGGTCGACCTTGTAAAGATAAGGATTCAGGTCTGTCTGCTGTTTACCTTTGCTCCTGCGCGCACTGCCCTTCTCTCCACATTTATGTGTTTGTTTGTTTGTCTATCTAATCTTTTGGGTTTTTATTTCTAATGAGGTCGACCAGTTGTCTATTTATTATTTTTTTTACTACGCATCAAGCTGCGCTGCTTGTCTTTGCTCCTGTGTGCTCGCGCACTCTCGCCTTTTCCACTTATTGTTATTTTTTATTTATTTTTGATTTATTTTGTCAATATAAAAAAAATACGCATCGTGCTGTGCCGTTTGTGTTTGCTTGAGTGCATTCGTGCGCTCTCGCTTTCTCCACTTTACAATTTTTTGGATATTATTTATCTATTCCTGAGAGTTTATCTTATTTTTTATTTGTTTATTTAAATGAAGTCGACCAGTTGCCTGCCCTTCCTTCCATTATCCGTCACCGAGACAAACTGAACAAAGTTCTGAGGTCGACCTTGTAAAGATAAGGATTCAGGTCTGTCTGCTGTTTACCTTTGCTCCTGCGCACACTGCCCTTCTCTCCACATTTATGTGTTTGTTTGTTTGTCTATCTAATCTTTTGGGTTTTTATTTCTAATGAGGTCGACCAGTTGTCTATTTATTATTTTTTTACTACGCATCAAGCTGCGCTGCTTGTCTTTGCTCCTGTGTGCTCGCGCACTCTCGCCTTTTCCACTTATTGTTATTTTTTATTTATTTTTGATTTATTTTGTCAATTTCAAAAAAATACGCATCGTGCTGTGCTGTTTGTGTTTGCTTGAGTGCTTTCGCGCGCTCTCGCTTTGTGCACTTTACAATTTTTTTGTTATTATTTATCTATTCCTGAGAGTTTATCTTATTTTTTATTTGTTTATTTAAATGAAGTCGACCAGTTGCCTGCCCTTCCTTCCATTATCCGTCACCGAGACAAACTGAACAAAGTTCTGAGGTCGACCTTGTAAAGATAAGGATTCAGGTCTGTCTGCTGTTTACCTTTGCTCCTGCGCGCACTGCCCTTCTCTCCACATTTATGTGTTTGTTTGTTTGTCTATCCAATCTTTTGGGTTTTTATTTCTAATGAGGTCGACCAGTTGTCTATTTATTATTTTTTTTTCCTACGCATCAAGCTGCGCTGCTTGTCTTTGCTCCTGTGTGCTCGCGCACTCTCGCCTTTTCCACTTATTTTTATTTTTGATTTATTTTTGATTTATTTTGTGAATTTTTTTAAAAAAATACGCATCGTGCTGAGCTGTTTGTGTTTGCTTGAGTGCATTCGCGCGCTCTCGCTTTCTCCACTTTACAATTTTTTTGTTATTATTTATCTATTCCTGTGAGTTTATCTTATTTTTTATTTGTTTATTTAAATGAAGTCGACCAGTTGCCTGCCCTTCCTTCCATTATCCTTCACCGAGACAAACTGAACAAAGTTCTGAGGTCGACCTTGTAAAGATAGGGATTCAGGTCTGTCTGCTGTTTACATTTGCTCCTGCCCGCACTGCCCTTCTCTCCACATTTATGTGTTTGTTTGTTTGTCTATCTAATCTTTTGGGTTTTTATTTCTAATGAGGTCGACCAGTTGTCTATTTATTATTTTTTTTACTACGCATCAAGCTGCGCTGCTTGTCTTTGCTCCTGTGTGCTCGCGCACTCTCGCCTTTTCCACTTATTTTTATTTTTGATTTATTTTTGATTTATTTTGTCAATTTTTTAAAAAAATACGCATCGTGCTGTGCTGTTTGTGTTTGCTTGAGTGCATTCGCGCGCTCTCGCTTTCTCCACTTTACAATTTTTTTGTTATTATTTGTCTATTCCTGAGAGTTTATCTTATTTTTTATTTGTTTATTTAAATGAAGTCGACCAGTTGCCTGCCCTTCCTTCCATTATCCGTCACCGAGACAAACTGAACAAAGTTCTGAGGTCGACCTTGTAAAGATAAGGATTCAGGTCTGTCTGCTGTTTACCTTTGCTCCTGCGCGCACTGCCCTTCTCTCCACATTTATGTGTTTGTTTGTTTGTCTATCTAATCTTTTGTGTTTTTTTTCTAATGAGGTCGACCAGTTGTCTATTTATTATTTTCTTTACTACGCATCAAGCTTCGCTGCTTGTCTTTGCTCCTGTGTGCTCGCGCACACTCGCCTTTTCCACTTATTTTTATTTTTGATTTATTTTTGATTTATTTTGTCAATTTAAAAAAAATACGCATCGTGCTGTGCTGTTTGTGTTTGCTTGAGTGCATTCGCGCGCTCTCGCTTTCTCCACTTTACAATTTTTTTGTTATTATTTATCTATTCCTGAGAGTTTATCTTATTTTTTATTTGTTTATTTAAATGAAGTCGACCAGTTGCCTGCCCTTCCTTCCATTATCCGTCACCGAGACAAACTGAACAAAGTTCTGAGGTCGACCTTGTAAAGATAAGGATTCAGGTCTGTCTGCTGTTTACATTTGCTCCTGCGCTCACTGCCCTTCTCTCCACATTTATGTGTTTGTTTGTTTGTCTATCTAATCTTTTGGGTTTTTATTTCTAATGAGGTCGACCAGTTGTCTATTTATTATTCTTTTTACTACGCATCAAGCTGCGCTGCTTGTCTTTGCTCCTGTGTGCTCGCGCACTCTCGCCTTTTCCACTTATTGTTATTTTTTATTTATTTTTGATTTATTTTGTCAATATAAAAAAAAATACCCATCGTGCTGTGACGTTTGTGTTTGCTTGAGTGCATTCCTGCGCTCTCGATTTCTCCACTTAACAATTTTTTGGATATTATTTATCTATTCCTGAGAGTTTATCTTATTTTTTATTTGTTTATTTAAATGAAGTCGACCTGTTGCCTGCCCTTCCTTCCATTATCCGTCACCGAGACAAACTGAACAAAGTTCTGTGGTCGACCTTGTAAAGATAAGGATTCAGGTCTGTCTGCTCTTTACCTTTGCTGCTGCGCGCACTGCCCTTCTCTCCACATTTATGTGTTTGTTTGTTTGTCTATCCAATCTTTTGGGTTTTTATTTCTAATGAGGTCGACCAGTTGTCTATTTATTATTTTTTTTTACTACGCATCAAGCTGCGCTGCTTGTCTTTGCTCCTGTGTGCTCGCGCACTCTCGCCTTTTCCACTTATTTTTATTTTTGATTTATTTTTGATTTATTTTGTCAATTTTTTTAAAAAAATACGCATCGTGCTGTGCTGTTTGTGTTTGCTTGAGTGCATTCGCGGGCTCTCGCTTTCTCCACTTTACAATTTTTTTGTTATTATTTGTCTATTCCTGAGAGTTTATCTTATTTTTTATTTGTTTATTTAAATGAAGTCGACCAGTTGCCTGCCCTTCCTTCCATTATCCGTCACCGAGACAAACTGAACAAAGTTCTGAGGTCGACCTTGTAAAGATAAGGATTCAGGTCTGTCTGCTGTTTACCTTTGCTCCTGCGCGCACTGCCCTTCTCTCCACATTTATGTGTTTGTTTGTTTGTCTATCTAATCTTTTGTGTTTTTTTTCTAATGAGGTCGACCAGTTGTCTATTTATTATTTTCTTTACTACGCATCAAGCTTCGCTGCTTGTCTTTGCTCCTGTGTGCTCGCGCACACTCGCCTTTTCCACTTATTTTTATTTTTGATTTATTTTTGATTTATTTTGTCAATTTAAAAAAAAATACGCATCGTGCTGTGCTGTTTGTGTTTGCTTGAGTGCATTCGCGCGCTCTCGCTTTCTCCACTTTACAATTTTTTTGTTATTATTTATCTATTCCTGAGAGTTTATCTTATTTTTTATTTGTTTATTTAAATGAAGTCGACCAGTTGCCTGCCCTTCCTTCCATTATCCGTCACCGAGACAAACTGAACAAAGTTCTGAGGTCGACCTTGTAAAGATAAGGATTCAGGTCTGTCTGCTGTTTACATTTGCTCCTGCGCTCACTGCCCTTCTCTCCACATTTATGTGTTTGTTTGTTTGTCTATCTAATCTTTTGGGTTTTTATTTCTAATGAGGTCGACCAGTTGTCTATTTATTATTTTTTTTACTACGCATCAAGCTGCGCTGCTTGTCTTTGCTCCTGTGTGCTCGCGCACTCTCGCCTTTTCCACTGATTTTTATTTTTGATTTATTTTTGATTTATTTTGTCAATTTTTTAAAAAAATACGCATCCTGCTGTGCCGTTTGTGTTTGCTTGAGTGCATTCGCGCGCTCTCGCTTTCTCCACTTTACAATTTTTTTGTTATTATTTATCTATTCCTGAGAGTTTATCTTAATTTTTATTTGTTTATTTAAATGAAGTCGACCAGTTGCCTGCCCTTCCTTCCATTATCCGTCACCGAGACAAACTGAACAAAGTTCTGAGGTCGACCTTGTAAAGATAAGGATTCAGGTCTGTCTGCTGTTTACCTTTGCTCCTGCGCGCACTGCCCTTCTCTCCACATTTATGTGTTTGTTTGTTTGTCTATCTAATCTTTTGGGTTTTTATTTCTAATGAGGTCGACCAGTTGTCTATTTATTATTCTTTTTACTACGCATCAAGCTGCGCTGCTTGTCTTTGCTCCTGTGTGCTCGCGCACTCTCGCCTTTTCCACTTATTGTTATTTTTTATTTATTTTTGATTTATTTTGTCAATATAAAAAAAAATACCCATCGTGCTGTGCCGTTTGTGTTTGCTTGAGTGCATTCCTGCGCTCTCGATTTCTCCACTTAACAATTTTTTGGATATTATTTATCTATTCCTGAGAGTTTATCTTATTTTTTATTTGTTTATTTAAATGAAGTCGACCAGTTGCCTGCCCTTCCTTCCATTATCCGTCACCGAGACAAACTGAACAAAGTTCTGTGGTCGACATTGTAAAGATAAGGATTCAGGTCTGTCTGCTGTTTACCTTTGCTGCTGCGCGCACTGCCCTTCTCTCCACATTTATGTGTTTGTTTGTTTGTCTATCCAATCTTTTGGGTTTTTATTTCTAATGAGGTCGACCAGTTGTCTATTTATTATTTTTTTTTACTACGCATCAAGCTGCGCTGCTTGTCTTTGCTCCTGTGTGCTCGCGCACTCTCGCCTTTTCCACTTATTTTTATTTTTGATTTATTTTTGATTTATTTTGTCAATTTTTTTAAAAAAATACGCATCGTGCTGTGCTGTTTGTGTTTGCTTGAGTGCATTCGCGGGCTCTCGCTTTCTCCACTTTACAATTTTTTTGTTATTATTTGTCTATTCCTGAGAGTTTATCTTATTTTTTATTTGTTTATTTAAATGAAGTCGACCAGTTGCCTGCCCTTCCTTCCATTATCCGTCACCGAGACAAACTGAACAAAGTTGTGAGGTCGACATTGTAAAGATAAGGATTCAGGTCTGTCTGCTGTTTACCTTTGCTCCTGCGCGCACTGCCCTTCTCTCCACATTTATGTGTTTGTTTGTTTGTCTATCTAATCTTTTGTGTTTTTTTTCTAATGAGGTCGACCAGTTGTCTATTTATTATTTTCTTTACTACGCATCAAGCTTCGCTGCTTGTCTTTGCTCCTGTGTGCTCGCGCACACTCGCCTTTTCCACTTATTTTTATTTTTGATTTATTTTTGATTTATTTTGTCAATTTAAAAAAAAAATACGCATCGTGCTGTGCTGTTTGTGTTTGCTTGAGTGCATTCGCGCGCTCTCGCTTTCTCCACTTTACAATTTTTTTGTTATTATTTATCTATTCCTGAGAGTTTATCTTATTTTTTATTTGTTTATTTAAATGAAGTCGACCAGTTGCCTGCCCTTCCTTCCATTATCCGTCACCGAGACAAACTGAACAAAGTTCTGAGGTCGACCTTGTAAAGATAAGGATTCAGGTCTGTCTGCTGTTTACATTTGCTCCTGCGCTCACTGCCCTTCTCTCCACATTTATGTGTTTGTTTGTTTGTCTATCTAATCTTTTGGGTTTTTATTTCTAATGAGGTCGACCAGTTGTCTATTTATTATTTTTTTTACTACGCATCAAGCTGCGCTGCTTGTCTTTGCTCCTGTGTGCTCGCGCACTCTCGCCTTTTCCACTGATTTTTATTTTTGATTTATTTTTGATTTATTTTGTCAATTTTTTAAAAAAATACGCATCCTGCTGTGCCGTTTGTGTTTGCTTGAGTGCATTCGCGCGCTCTCGCTTTCTCCACTTTACAATTTTTTTGTTATTATTTATCTATTCCTGAGAGTTTATCTTAATTTTTATTTGTTTATTTAAATGAAGTCGACCAGTTGCCTGCCCTTCCTTCCATTATCCGTCACCGAGACAAACTGAACAAAGTTCTGAGGTCGACCTTGTAAAGATAAGGATTCAGGTCTGTCTGCTGTTTACCTTTGCTCCTGCGCGCACTGCCCTTCTCTCCACATTTATGTGTTTGTTTGTTTGTCTATCTAATCTTTTGGGTTTTTATTTCTAATGAGGTCGACCAGTTGTCTATTTATTATTCTTTTTACTACGCATCAAGCTGCGCTGCTTGTCTTTGCTCCTGTGTGCTCGCGCACTCTCGCCTTTTCCACTGATTTTTATTTTTGATTTATTTTTGATTTATTTTGTCAATTTTTAAAAAAAATACGCATCCTGCTGTGCCGTTTGTGTTTGCTTGAGTGCATTCCTGCGCTCTCGATTTCTCCACTTAACAATTTTTTGGATATTATTTATCTATTCCTGAGAGTTTATCTTATTTTTTATTTGTTTATTTAAATGAAGTCGACCAGTTGCCTGCCCTTCCTTCCATTATCCGTCACCGAGACAAACTGAACAAAGTTCTGAGGTCGACCTTGTAAAGATAAGGATTCAGGTCTGTCTGTTGTTTACCTTTGCTCCTGCGCGCACTGCCCTTCTCTCCACATTTATGTGTTTGTTTGTTTGTCTATCTAATCTTTTGGGTTTTTATTTCTAATGAGGTCGACCAGTTGTCTATTTATTATTTTTTTTACTACGCATCAAGCTGCGCTGCTTGTCTTTGCTCCTGTGTGCTCGCGCACTCTCGCCTTTTCCACTTATTGTTATTTTTTATTTATTTTTGATTTATTTTGTCAATATAAAAAAAATACGCATCGTGCTGTGCCGTTTGTGTTTGCTTGAGTGCATTCGTGCGCTCTCGCTTTCTCCACTTTACAATTTTTTGGATATTATTTATCTATTCCTGAGAGTTTATCTTATTTTTTATTTGTTTATTTAAATGAAGTCGACCAGTTGCCTGCCCTTCCTTCCATTATCCGTCACCGAGACAAACTGAACAAAATTTTGAGGTCGACCTTGTAAAGATAAGGATTCAGGTCTGTCTGCTGTTTACCTTTGCTCCTGCGCGCACTGCCCTTCTCTCCACATTTATGTGTTTGTTTGTTTGTCTATCTAATCTTTTGGGTTTTTATTTCTAATGAGGTCGACCAGTTGTCTATTTATTATTTTTTTTACTACGCATCAAGCTGCGCTGCTTCTCTTTGCTCCTGTGTGCTCGCGCACTTCGCCTTTTCCACTTATTTTTATTTTTGATTTATTTTTGATTTATTTTGTCAATTTTTTAAAAAAATACCCATCGTGCTGTGCTGTTTGTGTTTGCTTGAGTGCATTCGCGCGCTCTCGCATTCTCCACTTTACAATTTTTTGTTATTATTTATCTATTCCTGAGAGTTTATATTATTTTTATTTGTTTATTTAAATGAAGTAGACGAGTTGCCTGCCCTTCCTTCCATTATCCGTCACCAAGAAAAACTGAACAAAGTTCTGAGGTCGACCTTGTAAAGATAAGGATTCAGGTCTGTCTGCTGTTTACCTTTGCTCCTGCCCGCACTGCCCTTCTCTCCACATTTATGTGTTTGTTGGTTTGTTTATCTAATCTTTTGGGTTTTTATTTCTAATGAGGTCGACCAGTTGTCTATTTATTATTTTTTTTACTACGCATCAAGCTGCGCTGCTGGTCTTTGCTCCTGTGTGCTCGCGCACTCTCGCCTTTTCCACTTATTTTTATTTTTGATTTATTTTGTCAATTTTTTAAAAAAATACGCATCGTGCTGTGCTGTTTGTGTTTGCTTGAGTGCATTCGCGCGCTCTCACTTTCTGCACTTTACAATTTTTTTGTTATTATTTATCTATTCCTGAGAGTTTATCTTAATTTTTATTTGTTTATTTAAATGAAGTCGACCAGTTGCCTGCCCTTCCTTCCATTATCCGTCACCGAGACAAACTGAACAAAGTTCTGAGGTCGACCTTGTAAAGATAAGGATTCAGGTCTGTCTGCTGTTTACCTTTGCTCCTGCGCGCACTGCCCTTCTCTCCACATTTATGTGTTTGTTTGTTTGTCTATCTAATCTTTTGGGTTTTTATTTCTAATGAGGTCGACCAGTTGTCTATTTATTATTTTTTTTACTACGCATCAAGCTGCGCTGCTTGTCTTTGCTCCTGTGTGCTCGCGCACTCTCGCCTTTTCCACTTATTGTTATTTTTTATTTATTTTTGATTTATTTTGTCAATATAAAAAAAATACGCATCGTGCTGTGCCGTTTGTGTTTGCTTGAGTGCATTCGTGCGCTCTCGCTTTCTCCACTTTACAATTTTTTGGATATTATTTATCTATTCCTGAGAGTTTATCTTATTTTTTATTTGTTTATTTAAATGAAGTCGACCAGTTGCCTGCCCTTCCTTCCATTATCCGTCACCGAGACAAACTGAACAAAGTTCTGAGGTCGACCTTGTAAAGATAAGGATTCAGGTCTGTCTGCTGTTTACCTTTGCTCCTGCGCACACTGCCCTTCTCTCCATATTTATGTGTTTGTTTGTTTGTCTATCTAATCTTTTGGGTTTTTATTTCTAATGAGGTCGACCAGTTGTCTATTTATTATTTTTTACTACGCATCAAGCTGCGCTGCTTGTCTTTGCTCCTGTGTGCTCGCGCACTCTCGCCTTTTCCACTTATTGTTATTTTTTATTTATTTTTGATTTATTTTGTCAATTTAAAAAAAATACGCATCGTGCTGTGCTGTTTGTGTTTGCTTGAGTGCTTTCGCGCGCTCTCGCTTTGTGCACTTTACAATTTTTTTGTTATTATTTATCTATTCCTGAGAGTTTATCTTATTTTTTATTTGTTTATTTAAATGAAGTCGACCAGTTGCCTGCCCTTCCTTCCATTATCCGTCACCGAGACAAACTGAACAAAGTTCTGAGGTCGACCTTGTAAAGATAAGGATTCAGGTCTGTCTGCTGTTTACATTTGCTCCTGCGCTCACTGCCCTTCTCTCCACATTTATGTGTTTGTTTGTTTGTCTATCTAATCTTTTGGGTTTTTATTTCTAATGAGGTCGACCAGTTGTCTATTTATTATTTTTTTTACTACGCATCAAGCTGCGCTGCTTGTCTTTGCTCCTGTGTGCTCGCGCACTCTCGCCTTTTCCACTGATTTTTATTTTTGATTTATTTTTGATTTATTTTGTCAATTTTTTAAAAAAATACGCATCCTGCTGTGCCGTTTGTGTTTGCTTGAGTGCATTCGCGCGCTCTCGCTTTCTCCACTTTACAATTTTTTTGTTATTATTTATCTATTCCTGAGAGTTTATCTTAATTTTTATTTGTTTATTTAAATGAAGTCGACCAGTTGCCTGCCCTTCCTTCCATTATCCGTCACCGAGACAAACTGAACAAAGTTCTGAGGTCGACCTTGTAAAGATAAGGATTCAGGTCTGTCTGCTGTTTACCTTTGCTCCTGCGCGCACTGCCCTTCTCTCCACATTTATGTGTTTGTTTGTTTGTCTATCTAATCTTTTGGGTTTTTATTTCTAATGAGGTCGACCAGTTGTCTATTTATTATTCTTTTTACTACGCATCAAGCTGCGCTGCTTGTCTTTGCTCCTGTGTGCTCGCGCACTCTCGCCTTTTCCACTTATTGTTATTTTTTTATTTATTTTTGATTTATTTTGTCAATATAAAAAAAAATACCCATCGTGCTGTGCCGTTTGTGTTTGCTTGAGTGCATTCCTGCGCTCTCGATTTCTCCACTTAACAATTTTTTGGATATTATTTATCTATTCCTGAGAGTTTATCTTATTTTTTATTTGTTTATTTAAATGAAGTCGACCAGTTGCCTGCCCTTCCTTCCATTATCCGTCACCGAGACAAACTGAACAAAGTTCTTTGGTCGACATTGTAAAGATAAGGATTCAGGTCTGTCTGCTGTTTACCTTTGCTGCTGCGCGCACTGCCCTTCTCTCCACATTTATGTGTTTGTTTGTTTGTCTATCCAATCTTTTGGGTTTTTATTTCTAATGAGGTCGACCAGTTGTCTATTTATTATTTTTTTTTACTACGCATCAAGCTGCGCTGCTTGTCTTTGCTCCTGTGTGCTCGCGCACTCTCGCCTTTTCCACTTATTTTTATTTTTGATTTATTTTTGATTTATTTTGTCAATTTTTTTAAAAAAATACGCATCGTGCTGTGCTGTTTGTGTTTGCTTGAGTGCATTCGCGGGCTCTCGCTTTCTCCACTTTACAATTTTTTTGTTATTATTTGTCTATTCCTGAGAGTTTATCTTATTTTTTATTTGTTTATTTAAATGAAGTCGACCAGTTGCCTGCCCTTCCTTCCATTATCCGTCACCGAGACAAACTGAACAAAGTTCTGAGGTCGACATTGTAAAGATAAGGATTCAGGTCTGTCTGCTGTTTACCTTTGCTCCTGCGCGCACTGCCCTTCTCTCCACATTTATGTGTTTGTTTGTTTGTCTATCTAATCTTTTGTGTTTTTTTTCTAATGAGGTCGACCAGTTGTCTATTTATTATTTTCTTTACTACGCATCAAGCTTCGCTGCTTGTCTTTGCTCCTGTGTGCTCGCGCACACTCGCCTTTTCCACTTATTTTTATTTTTGATTTATTTTTGATTTATTTTCTCAATTTAAAAAAAAAATACGCATCGTGCTGTGCTGTTTGTGTTTGCTTGAGTGCATTCGCGCGCTCTCGCTTTCTCCACTTTACAATTTTTTTTGTTATTATTTATCTATTCCTGAGAGTTTATCTTATTTTTTATTTGTTTATTTAAATGAAGTCGACCAGTTGCCTGCCCTTCCTTCCATTATCCGTCACCGAGACAAACTGAACAAAGTTCTGAGGTCGACCTTGTAAAGATAAGGATTCAGGTCTGTCTGCTGTTTACATTTGCTCCTGCGCTCACTGCCCTTCTCTCCACATTTATGTGTTTGTTTGTTTGTCTATCTAATCTTTTGGGTTTTTATTTCTAATGAGGTCGACCAGTTGTCTATTTATTATTTTTTTTACTACGCATCAAGCTGCGCTGCTTGTCTTTGCTCCTGTGTGCTCGCGCACTCTCGCCTTTTCCACTGATTTTTATTTTTGATTTATTTTTGATTTATTTTGTCAATTTTTTAAAACAATACGCATCCTGCTGTGCCGTTTGTGTTTGCTTGAGTGCATTCGCGCGCTCTCGCTTTCTCCACTTTACAATTTTTTTGTTATTATTTATCTATTCCTGAGAGTTTATCTTAATTTTTATTTGTTTATTTAAATGAAGTCGACCAGTTGCCTGCCCTTCCTTCCATTATCCGTCACCGAGACAAACTGAACAAAGTTCTGAGGTCGACCTTGTAAAGATAAGGATTCAGGTCTGTCTGCTGTTTACCTTTGCTCCTGCGCGCACTGCCCTTCTCTCCACATTTATGTGTTTGTTTGTTTGTCTATCTAATCTTTTGGGTTTTTATTTCTAATGAGGTCGACCAGTTGTCTATTTATTATTCTTTTTACTACGCATCAAGCTGCGCTGCTTGTCTTTGCTCCTGTGTGCTCGCGCACTCTCGCCTTTTCCACTGATTTTTATTTTTGATTTATTTTTGATTTATTTTGTCAATTTTTAAAAAAAATACGCATCCTGCTGTGCCGTTTGTGTTTGCTTGAGTGCATTCCTGCGCTCTCGATTTCTCCACTTAACAATTTTTTGGATATTATTTATCTATTCCTGAGAGTTTATCTTATTTTTTATTTGTTTATTTAAATGAAGTCGACCAGTTGCCTGCCCTTCCTTCCATTATCCGTCACCGAGACAAACTGAACAAAGTTCTGAGGTCGACCTTGTAAAGATAAGGATTCAGGTCTGTCTGTTGTTTACCTTTGCTCCTGCGCGCACTGCCCTTCTCTCCACATTTATGTGTTTGTTTGTTTGTCTATCTAATCTTTTGGGTTTTTATTTCTAATGAGGTCGACCAGTTGTCTATTTATTATTTTTTTTACTACGCATCAAGCTGTGCTGCTTGTCTTTGCTCCTGTGTGCTCGCGCACTCTCGCCTTTTCCACTTATTGTTATTTTTTATTTATTTTTGATTTATTTTGTCAATATAAAAAAAATACGCATCGTGCTGTGCCGTTTGTGTTTGCTTGAGTGCATTCGTGCGCTCTCGCTTTCTCCACTTTACAATTTTTTGGATATTATTTATCTATTCCTGAGAGTTTATCTTATTTTTTATTTGTTTATTTAAATGAAGTCGACCAGTTGCCTGCCCTTCCTTCCATTATCCGTCACCGAGACAAACTGAACAAAATTTTGAGGTCGACCTTGTAAAGATAAGGATTCAGGTCTGTCTGCTGTTTACCTTTGCTCCTGCGCGCACTGCCCTTCTCTCCACATTTATGTGTTTGTTTGTTTGTCTATCTAATCTTTTGGGTTTTTATTTCTAATGAGGTCGACCAGTTGTCTATTTATTATTTTTTTTACTACGCATCAAGCTGCGCTGCTTGTCTTTGCTCCTGTGTGCTCGCGCACTTCGCCTTTTCCACTTATTTTTATTTTTGATTTATTTTTGATTTATTTTGTCAATTTTTAAAAAAATACCCATCGTGCTGTGCTGTTTGTGTTTGCTTGAGTGCATTCGCGCGCTCTCGCTTTCTCCACTTTACAATTTTTTGTTATTATTTATCTATTCCTGAGAGTTTATATTATTTTTATTTGTTTATTTAAATGAAGTAGACCAGTTGCCTGCCCTTCCTTCCATTATCCGTCACCAAGAAAAACTGAACAAAGTTCTGAGGTCGACCTTGTAAAGATAAGGATTCAGGTCTGTCTGCTGTTTACCTTTGCTCCTGCCCGCACTGCCCTTCTCTCCACATTTATGTGTTTGTTGGTTTGTTTATCTAATCTTTTGGGTTTTTATTTCTAATGAGGTCGACCAGTTGTCTATTTATTATTTTTTTTACTACGCATCAAGCTGCGCTGCTGGTCTTTGCTCCTGTGTGCTCGCGCACTCTCGCCTTTTCCACTTATTTTTATTTTTGATTTATTTTTGATTTATTTTGTCAATTTTTAAAAAAATACGCATCGTGCTGTGCTGTTTGTGTTTGCTTGAGTGCATTCGCGCGCTCTCACTTTCTGCACTTTACAATTTTTTTGTTATTATTTATCTATTCCTGAGAGTTTATCTTAATTTTTATTTGTTTATTTAAATGAAGTCGACCAGTTGCCTGCCCTTCCTTCCATTATCCGTCACCGAGACAAACTGAACAAAGTTCTGAGGTCGACCTTGTAAAGATAAGGATTCAGGTCTGTCTGCTGTTTACCTTTGCTCCTGCGCGCACTGCCCTTCTCTCCACATTTATGTGTTTGTTTGTTTGTCTATCTAATCTTTTGGGTTTTTATTTCTAATGAGGTCGACCAGTTGTCTATTTATTATTTTTTTTACTACGCATCAAGCTGCGCTGCTTGTCTTTGCTCCTGTGTGCTCGCGCACTCTCGCCTTTTCCACTTATTGTTATTTTTTATTTATTTTTGATTTATTTTGTCAATATAAAAAAAATACGCATCGTGCTGTGCCGTTTGTGTTTGCTTGAGTGCATTCGTGCGCTCTCGCTTTCTCCACTTTACAATTTTTTGGATATTATTTATCTATTCCTGAGAGTTTATCTTATTTTTTATTTGTTTATTTAAATGAAGTCGACCAGTTGCCTGCCCTTCCTTCCATTATCCGTCACCGAGACAAACTGAACAAAGTTCTGAGGTCGACCTTGTAAAGATAAGGATTCAGGTCTGTCTGCTGTTTACCTTTGCTCCTGCGCACACTGCCCTTCTCTCCATATTTATGTGTTTGTTTGTTTGTCTATCTAATCTTTTGGTTTTTATTTCTAATGAGGTCGACCAGTTGTCTATTTATTATTTTTTTACTACGCATCAAGCTGCGCTGCTTGTCTTTGCTCCTGTGTGCTCGCGCACTCTCGCCTTTTCCACTTATTGTTATTTTTTATTTATTTTTGATTTATTTTGTCAATTTAAAAAAAATACGCATCGTGCTGTGCTGT
>NW_025957922.1:0-29377 GCF_023159225.1 Perognathus longimembris pacificus | reverse complement strand
CTCGCCTTTTCCACTTATTTTTATTTTTGATTTATTTTTGATTTATTTTGTCAATTAAAAAAAAAATACGCATCGTGCTGTGCTGTTTGTGTTTGCTTGAGTGCATTCGCGCGCTCTCGCTTTCTCCACTTTACAATTTTTTTTGTTATTATTTATCTATTCCTGAGAGTTTATCTTATTTTTTATTTGTTATTTAAATGAAGTCGACCAGTTGCCTGCCCTTCCTTCCATTATCCGTCACCGAGACAAACTGAACAAAATTCTGAGGTCGACCTTGTAAAGATAAGGATTCACGTCTGTCTGCTGTTTTCCTTTGCTCCTGCGTGCACTGCCCTTCTCTCAACATTTATGTGTTTGTTTGTTTGTCTATCTAATCTTTTGGGTTTTTATTTCTAATGAGGTCGACCAGTTGTCAATTTATTATTTTTTTTACTACGCATCAAGCTGCGCTGCTTGTCTTTGCTCCTGTGTGCTCTCGCACTCTCGCCTTTTCCACTTATTTTTATTTTTGATTTATTTTTGATTTATTTTTTCAATTTTTAAAAAAAATACGCATCATGCTGTGCTGTTTGTGTTTGCTTGAGTGCATTCGCGCGCTTTCGGCTTTCTCCACTTTACAATTTTTTTGTTATTATTTATCTATTCCTGAGAGTTTATCTTATTTTTTATTTGTTTTTTAAATGAAGTCGACCAGTTGCCTGCCCTTCCTTCCATTATCCGTCACGAGACAAACTGAACAAAGTTCTGAGGTCGACCTTGTAAAGATAAGGATTCAGGTCTGTCTGCTGTTTACCTTTGGCTCCTGCGCGCACTGCCCTTCTCTCCACATTTATGTGTTTGTTTGTTTGTCTATCTAATCTTTTGGGTTTTTATTTCTAATGAGGTCGACCAGTTGTCTATTTATTATTTTTTTTTACTAGCATCAAGCTGCGCTGCTTGTCTTTGCTCCTGTGTGCTCTCGCACTCTCGCCTTTCCACTTATTTTTATTTTTGATTTATTTTTGATTTATTTTTTCAATTTTTTAAAAAAAATACGCATCGTGCTGTGCTGTTTGTGTTTGCTTGAGTGCATTCGCGCGCTCTCGCTTTCTCCACTTTACAATTTTTTTGTTATTATTTATCTATTCCTGAGAGTTTATCTTATTTTTTATTTGTTTTTTAAATGAAGTCGACAGTTGCCTGCCCTTCCTTCCATTATCCGTCACCGAGACAAACTGAACAAAGTTCTGAGGTCGACCTTGTAAAGATAAGGATTCAGGTCTGTCTGCTGTTTACCTTTGCTCCTGCGCGCACTGCCATTCTCTCCACATTTATGTGTTTGTTTGTTTGTCTATCTATCTTTTGGTTTTTATTTCTAATGATGTCGACCAGTTGTCTATTTATTATTTTTTTTACTACGCATCAAGCTGCGCTGCTTGTCTTTGCTCCTGTGTGCTCGCGCACTCTCGCCTTTTGCACTTATTTTTATTTTTGATTTATTTTTGATTTATTTTGTCAATTTAAAAAAAATACGGATCGTGCTGTGCTGTGTTTGTGTTGGCTTGAGTGCATTCGCCGCGCTCTCGCTTTCTCCACTTTACAATTTTTTGTTATTACTTATCTATTCCTGAGAGTTTATCTTATTTTTTATTTGTTTATTTAAAGGAAGTCGACCAGTTGCCTGCCCTTCCTTCCATTACCCGTCACCGAGACAAACTGAACAAAGTTCTGAGGTCGACCTTGTAAAGATAAGGATTCAGGTCTGTCTGCTGTTTACCTTTGCTCCTGCGCGCACTGCCCTTCTCTCCACATTTATGTGTTTGTTTGTTTGTCTATCTAATCTTTTGGGTTTTTATTTCTAATGAGGTCGACCAGTTGTCTATTTATTATTTTTTTTACTACGAATCAAGCTGCGCTGCTTGTCTTTGCTCATGTGTGCTCGCGCACTCTCGCCTTTTCCACTTATTTTTATTTTTGATTTATTTTTGTCAATTTAAAAAAATACGCATCGTGCTGTGCTGTTTGTGTTTGCTTGAGTGCATTCGCGCGCTCTCGCTTTCTCACTTTACAATTTTTTGTTATTATTTATCTATTCCTGAGAGTTTATCTTATTTTTTATTTGTTTATTTAAATGAAGTCGACCAGTTGCCTGCCCTTCCTTCCATTATCCGTCACCGAGACAAACTGAACAAAGTTCTGAGGTCGACCTTGTAAAGATAAGGATTCAGGTCTGTCTGCTGTTTACCTTTGCTCCTGCGCGCACTGCCCTTCTCTCCACATTTATGTGTTTGTTTGTTTGTCTATCTAATCTTTTGGGTTTTTATTTCTAATGAGGTCGACCAGTTGTCTATTTATTATTTTTTTTACTACGCATCAAGCTGCGCTGCTTGTCTTTGCTCCTGTGTGCTCGCGCACTCTCGCCTTTTCCACTTATTTTTATTTTTGATTTATTTTTGATTTATTTTGTCAATTTAAAAAAAAAATACGCATCGTGCTGTGCTGTTTGTGTTTGCTTGAGTGCATTCGCGCGCTCTCGCTTTCTCCACTTTACAATTTTTTTGTTATTATTTATCTATTCCTGAGAGTTTATCTTATTTTTTATTTGTTTATTTAAATGAAGTCGACCAGTTGCCTGCCCTTCCTTCCATTATCCGTCACCGAGACAAACTGAACAAAATTCTGAGGTCGACCTTGTAAAGATAAGGATTCAGGTCTGTCTGCTGTTTACCTTTGCTCCTGCGCGCACTGCCCTTCTCTCCACATTTATGTGTTTGTTTGTTTGTCTATCTAATCTTTTGGGTTTTTATTTCTAATGAGGTCGACCAGTTGTCTATTTATTATTTTTTTTACTACGCATCAAGCTGCGCTGCTTGTCTTTGCTCCTGTGTGCTCGCGCACTCTCGCCTTTTCCACTTATTTTTATTTTTGATTTATTTTTGATTTATTTTGTCAATTTAAAAAAAAATACGCATCGTGCTGTGCTGTTTGTGTTTGCTTGAGTGCATTCGCGCGCTCTCGCTTTCTCCACTTTACAATATTTTTGTTATTATTTATTCCTGAGAGTTTATCTTATTTTTTATTTGTTTATTTAAATGAAGTCGACCAGTTGCCTGCCCTTCCTTCCATTATCCGTCACCGAGACAAACTGAACAAAGTTCTGAGGTCGACCTTGTAAAGATAAGGATTCAGGTCTTTCTGCTGTTTACCTTTGCTCCTGCGCGCACTGCCCTTCTCTCCACATTTATGTGTTTGTTTGTTTGTCTATCTAATCTTTTGGGTTTTTATTTCTAATGAGGTCGACCAGTTGTCTATTTATTATTTTTTTTACTACGAATCAAGCTGCGCTGCTTGTCTTTGCTCATGTGTGCTCGCGCACTCTCGCCTTTTCCACTTATTTTTATTTTTGATTTATTTTTGATTTATTTTGTCAATTTAAAAAAAATACGCATCGTGCTGTGCTGTTTGTGTTTGCTTGAGTGCATTCGCGCGCTCTCGCTTTCTCCACTTTACAATTTTTTGTTATTATTTATCTATTCCTGAGAGTTTATCTTATTTTTTATTTGTTTATTTAAATGAAGTCGACCAGTTGCCTGCCCTTCCTTCCATTATCCGTCACCGAGACAAACTGAACAAAATTCTGAGGTCGACCTTGTAAAGATAAGGATTCACGTCTGTCTGCTGTTTTCCTTTGCTCCTGCGCGCACTGCCCTTCTCTCCACATTTATGTGTTTGTTTGTTTGTCTATCTAATCTTTTGGGTTTTTATTTCTAATGAGGTCGACCAGTTGTCTATTTATTATTTTTTTTACTACGCATCAAGCTGCGCTGCTTGTCTTTGCTCCTGTGTGCTCGCGCACTCTCGCCTTTTCCACTTATTTTTATTTTTGATTTATTTTTGATTTATTTTGTCAATTTAAAAAAAAATACGCATCCTGCTGTGCTGTTTGTGTTTGCTTGAGTGCATTCGCGCGCTCTCGCTTTCTCCACTTTACAATTTTTTTGTTATTATTTATCTATTCCTGAGAGTTTATCTTATTTTTTATTTGTTTATTTAAATGAAGTCGACCAGTTGCCTGCCCTTCCTTCCATTATCCGTCACCGAGACAAACTGAACAAAGTTCTGAGGTCGACCTTGTAAAGATAAGGATTCAGGTCTGTCTGCTGTTTACCTTTGCTCCTGCGCGCACTGCCCTTCTCTCCACATTTATGTGTTTGTTTGTTTGTCTATCTAATCTTTTGGGTTTTTATTTCTAATGAGGTCGACCAGTTGTCTATTATTATTTTTTTTACTACGCATCAAGCTGCGCTGCTTGTCTTTGCTCCTGTGTGCTCGCGCACTCTCGCCTTTTCCACTTATTTTTATTTTTGATTTATTTTTGATTTATTTTGTCAATTTAAAAAAAAATACGCATCGTGCTGTGCTGTTTGTGTTTGCTTGAGTGCATTCGCGCGCTCTCGCTTTCTCCACTTTACAATTTTTTGTTATTATTTATCTATTCCTGAGAGTTTATCTTATTTTTTATTTGTTTATTTAAATGAAGTCGACCAGTTGCCTGCCCTTCCTTCCATTATCCGTCACCGAGACAAACTGAACAAAGTTCTGAGGTCGACCTTGTAAAGATAAGGATTCAGGTCTGTCTGCTGTTTACCTTTGCTCCTGCGCGCACTGCCCTTCTCTCCACATTTATGTGTTTGTTTGTTTGTCTATCTAATCTTTTGGGTTTTTATTTGTAATGAGGTCGACCAGTTGTCTATTTATTATTTTTTTTACTACGCATCAAGCTGCGCTGCTTGTCTTTGCTCCTGTGTGCTCGCGCACTCTCGCCTTTTCCACTTATTTTTATTTTTGATTTATTTTTGATTTATTTTGTCAATTTAAAAAAAAATACGCATCCTGCTGTGCTGTTTGTGTTTGCTTGAGTGCATTCGCGCGCTCTCGCTTTCTCCACTTTACAATTTTTTTGTTATTATTTATCTATTCCTGAGAGTTTATCTTATTTTTATTTGTTTATTTAAATGAAGTCGACCAGTTGCCTGCCCTTCCTTCCATTATCCGTCACCGAGACAAACTGAACAAAGTTCTGAGGTCGACCTTGTAAAGATAAGGATTCAGGTCTGTCTGCTGTTTACCTTTGCTCCTGCGCGCTTGCCCTTCTCTCCACATTTATGTGTTTGTTTGTTTGTCTATCTAATCTTTTGGGTTTTTATTTCTAATGAGGTCGACCAGTTGTCTATTTATTATTTTTTTTACTACGCATCAAGCTGCGCTGCTTGTCTTTGCTCTGTGTGCTCGCGCACTCTCGCCTTTTCCACTTATTTTTATTTTTGATTTATTTTTGATTTATTTTGTCAATTTAAAAAAAAATACGCATCGTGCTGTGCTGTTTGTGTTTGCTTGAGTGCATTCGCGCGCTCTCGCTTTATCCACTTTACAATTTTTTTGTTATTATTTATCTATTCCTGAGAGTTTATCTTATTTTTTATTTGTTTATTTAAATGAAGTCGACCAGTTGCCTGCCCTTCCTTCCATTATCCGTCACCGAGACAAACTGAACAAAGTTCTGAGGTCGACCTTGTAAAGATAAGGATTCAGGTCTGTCTGCTGTTTACCTTTGCTCCTGCGCGCACTGCCCTTCTCTCCACATTTATGTGTTTGTTTGTTTGTCTATCTAATCTTTTGGGTTTTTATTTCTAATGAGGTCGACCAGTTGTCTATTTATTATTTTTTTTACTACGCATCAAGCTGCGCTACTTGTCTTTGCTCATGTGTGCTCGCGCACTCTCGCCTTTTCCACTTATTTTTATTTTTGATTTATTTTTGATTTATTTTGTCAATTTAAAA
This sequence comes from Perognathus longimembris pacificus, assembly GCF_023159225.1. NCBI lineage: Eukaryota > Metazoa > Chordata > Mammalia > Rodentia > Heteromyidae > Perognathus > Perognathus longimembris. The sequence goes on along the minus strand of NW_025957922.1, from coordinate 23,557 downwards.
AAAAATACGCATCGTGCTGTGCTGTTTGTGTTTGCTTGAGTGCATTCGCGCGCTCTCGCTTTCTCCACTTTACAATTTTTTGTTATTATTTATCTATTCCTGAGAGTTTATCTTATTTTTTATTTGTTTATTTAAATGAAGTCGACCAGTTGCCTGCCCTTCCTTCCATTATCCGTCACCGAGACAAACTGAACAAAATTTCTGAGGTCGACCTTGTAAAGATAAGGATTCAGGTCTGTCTGCTGTTTACCTTTGCTCCTGCGCGCACTGCCCTTCTCTCCACATTTATGTGTTTGTTTGTTTGTCTATCTAATCTTTTGGGTTTTTATTTGTAATGAGGTCGACCAGTTGTCTATTTATTATTTTTTTTACTACGCATCAAGCTGCGCTGCTTGTCTTTGCTCCTGTGTGCTCGCGCACTCTCGCCTTTTCCACTTATTTTTATTTTTGATTTATTTTTGATTTATTTTGTCAATTTAAAAAAAAATACGCATCGTGCTGTGCTGTTTGTGTTTGCTTGAGTGCATTCGCGCGCTCTCGCTTTCTCCACTTTACAATTTTTTTGTTATTATTTATCTATTCCTGAGAGTTTATCTTATTTTTTATTTGTTTATTTAAATGAAGTCGACCAGTTGCCTGCCCTTCCTTCCATTATCCGTCACCGAGACAAACTGAACAAAGTTCTGAGGTCGACCTTGTAAAGATAAGGATTCAGGTCTGTCTGCTGTTTACCTTTGCTCCTGCGCGCACTGCCCTTCTCTCCACATTTATGTGTTTGTTTGTTTGTCTATCTAATCTTTTGGGTTTTTATTTCTAATGAGGTCGACCAGTTGTCTATTTATTATTTTTTTTACTACGCATCAAGCTGCGCTGCTTGTCTTTGCTCCTGTGTGCTCGCGCACTCTCGCCTTTTCCACTTATTTTTATTTTTGATTTATTTTTGATTTATTTTGTCAATTTAAAAAAAATACGCATCGTGCTGTGCTGTTTGTGTTTGCTTGAGTGCATTCGCGCGCTCTCGCTTTCTCCACTTTACAATTTTTTTGTTATTATTTATCTATTCCTGAGAGTTTATCTTATTTTTTATTTGTTTATTTAAATGAAGTCGACCAGTTGCCTGCCCTTCCTTCCATTATCCGTCACCGAGACAAACTGAACAAAGTTCTGAGGTCGACCTTGTAAAGATAAGGATTCAGGTCTGTCTGCTGTTTACCTTTGCTCCTGCGCGCACTGCCCTTCTCTCCACATTTATGTGTTTGTTTGTTTGTCTATCTAATCTTTTGGGTTTTTATTTGTAATGAGGTCGACCAGTTGTCTATTTATTATTTTTTTTACTACGCATCAAGCTGCGCTGCTTGTCTTTGCTCCTGTGTGCTCGCGCACTCTCGCCTTTTCCACTTATTTTTATTTTTGATTTATTTTTGATTTATTTTGTCAATTTAAAAAAAAATACGCATCCTGCTGTGCTGTTTGTGTTTGCTTGAGTGCATTCGCGCGCTCTCGCTTTCTCCACTTTACAATTTTTTTGTTATTATTTATCTATTCCTGAGAGTTTATCTTATTTTTATTTGTTTATTTAAATGAAGTCGACCAGTTGCCTGCCCTTCCTTCCATTATCCGTCACCGAGACAAACTGAACAAAGTTCTGAGGTCGACCTTGTAAAGATAAGGATTCAGGTCTGTCTGCTGTTTACCTTTGCTCCTGCGCACTGCCCTTCTCTCCACATTTATGTGTTTGTTTGTTTGTCTATCTAATCTTTTGGGGTTTTTATTCTAATGAGGTCGACCAGTTGTCTATTTATTATTTTTTTTACTACGCATCAAGCTGCGCTGCTTGTCTTTGCTCCTGTGTGCTCGCGCACTCTCGCCTTTTCCACTTATTTTTATTTTTGATTTATTTTTGATTTATTTTGTCAATTTAAAAAAAATACGCATCGTGCTGTGCTGTTTGTGTTTGCTTGAGTGCATTCGCGCGCTCTCGCTTTCTCCACTTTACAATTTTTTGTTATTATTTATCTATTCCTGAGAGTTTATCTTATTTTTTATTTGTTTATTTAAATGAAGTCGACCAGTTGCCTGCCCTTCCTTCCATTATCCGTCACCGAGACAAACTGAACAAAGTTCTGAGGTCGACCTTGTAAAGATAAGGATTCAGGTCTGTCTGCTGTTTACCTTTGCTCCTGCGCGCACTGCCCTTCTCTCCACATTTATGTGTTTGTTTGTTTGTCTATCTAATCTTTTGGGTTTTTATTTCTAATGAGGTCGACCAGTTGTCTATTTATTATTTTTTTTACTACGCATCAAGCTGCGCTGCTTGTCTTTGCTCCTGTGTGCTCGCGCACTCTCGCCTTTTCCACTTATTTTTATTTTTGATTTATTTTTGATTTATTTTGTCAATTTAAAAAAAAATACGCATCGTGCTGTGCTGTTTGTGTTTGTTTGAGTGCATTCGCGCGCTCTCGCTTTCTCCACTTTACAATTTTTTTGTTATTATTTATCTATTCCTGATAATTTATCTTATTTTTTATTTGTTTATTTAAATGAAATCGACCAGTTGCCTGCCCTTCCTTCCATTATCCGTCACCGAGACAAACTGAACAAAGTTCTGAGGTCGACCTTGTAAAGATAAGGATTCAGGTCTGTCTGCTGTTTACCCTTGCTCCTGCGCGCAATGCCCTTCTCTCCACATTTATGTGTTTGTTTGTTTGTCTATCTAATCTTTTGGGTTTTTATTTCTAATGAGGTCGACCAGTTGTCTATTTATTATTTTTTTTACTACGCATCAAGCTGCGCTGCTTGTCTTTGCTCCTGTGTGCTCGCGCACTCTCGCCTTTTCCACTTATTTTTATTTTTGATTTATTTTTGATTTATTTTGTCAATTTAAAAAAAAATACGCATCCTGCTGTGCTGTTTGTGTTTGCTTGAGTGCATTCGCGCGTTCTCGCTTTCTCCACTTTACAATTTTTTGTTATTATTTATCTATTCCTGAGAGTTTATCTTATTTTTTATTTGTTTATTTAAATGAAGTCGACCAGTTGCCTGCCCTTCCTTCCATTATCCGTCACTGAGACAAACTGAACAAAGTTCTGAGGTCGACCTTGTAAAGATAAGGATTCAGGTCTGTCTGCTGTTTACCTTTGCTCCTGCGCGCACTGCCCTTCTCTCCACATTTATGTGTTTGTTTGTTTGTCTATCTAATCTTTTGGGTTTTTATTTCTAATGAGGTCGACCAGTTGTCTATTTATTATTTTTTTTACTACGCATCAAGCTGCGCTGCTTGTCTTTGCTCCTGTGTGCTCGCGCACTCTCGCTTTTTCCACTTATTTTTATTTTTGATGTTTTTTTTATTTATTTTGTCAATTTAAAAAAAAAATACGCATCGTGCTGTGCTGTTTGTGTTTGCTTGAGTGCATTCGCGCGCTCTCGCTTTCTCCACTTTACAATGTTTTTGTTATTATTTATCTATTCCTGAGAGTTTATCTTATTTTTTATTTGTTTATTTAAATGAAGTCGACCAGTTGCCTGCCCTTCCTTCCATTATCCGTCACCGAGACAAACTGAACAAAGTTCTGAGGTCGACCTTGTAAAGATAAGGATTCAGGTCTGTCTGCTGTTTACCTTTGCTCCTGCGCGCACTGCCCTTCTCTCCACATTTATGTGTTTGTTTGTTTGTCTATCTAATCTTTTGGGTTTTTATTTCTAATGAGGTCGACCAGTTGTCTATTTATTATTTTTTTTACTACGCATCAAGCTGCGCTGCTTGTCTTTGCTCCTGTGTGCTCGCGCACTCTCGCCTTTTCCACTTATTTTTATTTTTGATTTATTTTTGATTTATTTTGTCAATTTAAAAAAAATACGCATCGTGCTGTGCTGTTTGTGTTTGCTTGAGTGCATTCGCGCGCTCTCGCTTTCTCCACTTTACAATTTTTTGTTATTATTTATCTATTCCTGAGAGTTTATCTTATTTTTTATTTGTTTATTTAAATGAAGTCGACCAGTTGCCTGCCCTTCCTTCCATTATCCGTCACCGAGACAAACTGAACAAAGTTCTGAGGTCGACCTTGTAAAGATAAGGATTCAGGTCTGTCTGCTGTTTACCTTTGCTCCTGCGCGCACTGCCCTTCTCTCCACATTTATGTGTTTGTTTGTTTGTCTATCTAATCTTTTGGGTTTTTATTTCTAATGAGGTCGACCAGTTGTCTATTTATTATTTTTTTTACTACGCATCAAGCTGCGCTGCTTGTCTTTGCTCCTGTGTGCTCGCGCACTCTCGCCTTTTCCACTTATTTTTATTTTTGATTTATTTTTGATTTATTTTGTCAATTTAAAAAAAAATACGCATCGTGCTGTGCTGTTTGTGTTTGCTTGAGTGCATTCGCGCGCTCTCGCTTTCTCCACTTTACAATTTTTTTGTTATTATTTATCTATTCCTGAGAGTTTATCTTATTTTTATTTGTTTATTTAAATGAAGTCGACCAGTTGCCTGCCCTTCCTTCCATTATCCGTCACCGAGACAAACTGAACAAAGTTCTGAGGTCGACCTTGTAAAGATAAGGATTCAGGTCTGTCTGCTGTTTACCTTTGCTCCTGCGCGCACTGCCCTTCTCTCCACATTTATGTGTTTGTTTGTTTGTCTATCTAATCTTTTGGGTTTTTATTTCTAATGAGGTCGACCAGTTGTCTATTTATTATTTTTTTTACTACGCATCAAGCTGCGCTGCTTGTCTTTGCTCCTGTGTGCTCGCGCACTCTCGCCTTTTCCACTTATTTTTATTTTTGATTTATTTTTGATTTATTTTGTCAATTTTTAAAAAAAAATACGCATCGTGCTGTGCTGTTTGTGTTTGCTTGAGTGCATTCGCGCGCTCTCGCTTTCTCCACTTTACAATTTTTTTGTTATTATTTATCTATTCCTGAGAGTTTATCTTATTTTTTATTTGTTTATTTAAATGAAGTCGACCAGTTGCCTGCCCTTCCTTCCATTATCCGTCACCGAGACAAACTGAACAAAGTTCTGAGGTCGACCTTTTAAAGATAAGGATTCAGGTCTGTCTGCTGTTTACCTTTGCTCCTGCGCGCACTGCCCTTCTCTCCACATTTATGTGTTTGTTTGTTTGTCTATCTAATCTTTTGGGTTTTTATTTCTAATGAGGTCGACCAGTTGTCTATTTATTATTTTTTTTACTACGCATCAAGCTGCGCTGCTTGTCTTTGCTCCTTTGTGCTCGCGCACTCTCGCCTTTTCCACTTATTTTTATTTTTGATTTATTTTTGATTTATTTTGTCAATTTAAAAAAAAACGCATCGTGCTGTGCTGTTTGTGTTTGCTTGAGTGCATTCGCGCGCTCTCGCTTTCTCCACTTTACAATTTTTTTGTTATTATTTATCTATTCCTGAGAGTTTATCTTATTTTTTATTTGTTTATTTAAATGAAGTCGACCAGTTGCCTGCCCTTCCTTCCATTATCCGTCACCGAGACAAACTGAACAAAGTTCAAGGTCGACCTTGTAAAGATAAGGATTCAGGTCTGTCTGCTGTTTACCTTTGCTCCTGCGCGCACTGCCCTTCTCTCCACATTTATGTGTTTGTTTGTTTGTCTATCTAATCTTTTGGGTTTTTATTTCTAATGAGGTCGACCAGTTGTCTATTTATTATTTTTTTTACTACGCATCAAGCTGCGCTGCTTGTCTTTGCTCCTGTGTGCTCGCGCACTCTCGCCTTTTCCACTTATTTTTATTTTTGATTTATTTTTGATTTATTTTGTCAATTTAAAAAAAAATACGCATCGTGCTGTGCTGTTTGTGTTTGCTTGAGTGCATTCGCGCGCTCTCGCTTTCTCCACTTTACAATATTTTTGTTATTATTTATTCCTGAGAGTTTATCTTATTTTTTATTTGTTTATTTAAAGGAAGTCGACCAGTTGCCTGCCCTTCCTTCCATTATCCGTCACCGAGACAAACTGAACAAAGTTCTGAGGTCGACCTTGTAAAGATAAGGATTCAGGTCTGTCTGCTGTTTACCTTTGTTCCTGCGCGCACTGCCCTTCTCTCCACATTTATGTGTTTGTTTGTTTGTCTATCAAATCTTTTGGGTTTTTATTTCTAATGAGGTCGACCAGTTGTCTATTTATTATTTTTTTTACTACGCATCAAGCTGCGCTGCTTGTCTTTGCTCATGTGTGCTCGCGCACTCTCGCCTTTTCCACTTATTTTTATTTTTGATTTATTTTTGATTTATTTTGTCAATTTAAAAAAAAATACGCATCGTGCTGTGCTGTTTGTGTTTGCTTGAGTGCATTCGCTCGCGCTCGCTTTCTCCACTTTACAATTTTTTTGTTATTATTTATCTATTCCTGAGATTTTATCTTATTTTTTATTTGTTTATTTAAATGAAGTCGACCAGTTGCCTGCCCTTCCTTCCATTATCCGTCACCGAGACAAACTGCACAAAATTCTGAGGTCGACCTTGTAAAGATAAGGATTCACGTCTGTCTGCTGTTTTCCATTGCTCCTGCGCGCACTGCCCTTCTCTCCACATTTATGTGTTTGTTTGTTTGTCTATCTAATCTTTTGGGTTTTTATTTCTAATGAGGTCGACCAGTTGTCTATTTATTATTTTTTTTACTACGCATCAAGCTGCGCTGCTTGTCTTTGCTCCTGTGTGCCCGCGCACTCTCGCCTTTTCCACTTATTTTTATTTTTGATTTATTTTTTATTTATTTTGTCAATTTAAAAAAATACGCATCGTGCTGTGCTGTTTGTGTTTGCTTGAGTGCATTCGCGCGCTCTCGCTTTCTCCACTTTACAATTTTTTTGTTATTATTTATCTATTCCTGAGAGTTTATCTTATTTTTTATTTGTTTATTTAAATGAAGTCGACCAGTTGCCTGCCCTTCCTTCCATTATCCGTCACCGAGACAAACTGAACAAAGTTCTGAGGTCGACCTTTTAAAGATAAGGATTCAGGTCTGTCTGCTGTTTACCTTTGCTCCTGCGCGCACTGCCCTTCTCTCCACATTTATGTGTTTGTTTGTTTGTCTATCTAATCTTTTGGGTTTTTATTTCTAATGAGGTCGACCAGTTGTCTATTTATTATTTTTTTTACTACGCATCACGGTGCGCTGCTTGTCTTTGCTCCTGTGTGCTCGCGCACTGTCGCCTTTTCCACTTATTATTATTTTTGATTCATTTTTGATTTACTTTGTCAATTTTAAAAAAAAATACGCATCGTGCTGTGCTGTATGTGTTTTCTTGAGTGCATTCGCGCGCTCTCGCTTTCTCCACTTTACAATATTTTTGTTATTATTTATCTATTCCTGAGAGTTTATCTTATTTTTTATTTGTTTATTTAAATGAAGTCGACCAGTTGCCTGCCCTTCCTTCCATTATCCGTCACCGAGACAAACTGAACAAAGTTCTGAGGTCGACCTTGTAAAGATAAGGATTCAGGTCTGTCTGCTGTTTACCTTTGCTCCTGCGCGCACTGCCCTTCTCTCCACATTTATGTGTTTGTTTGTTTGTCTATCTAATCTTTTGGGTTTTTATTTCTAATGAGGTCGACCAGTTGTCTATTTATTATTTTTTTTACTACGCATCAAGCTGCGCTGCTTGTCTTTGCTCCTGTGTGCTCGCGCACTCTCGCCTTTTCCACTTATTTTTATTTTTGATTTATTTTTGATTTATTTTGTCAATTTAAAAAAAAATACGCATCCTGCTGTGCTGTTTGTGTTTGCTTGAGTGCATTCGCGCGCTCTCGCTTTCTCCACTTTACAATTTTTTTGTTATTATTTATCTATTCCTGAGAGTTTATCTTATTTTTTATTTGTTTATTTAAATGAAGTCGACCAGTTGCCTGCCCTTCCTTCCATTATCCGTCACCGAGACAAACTGAACAAAGTTCTGAGGTCGACCTTGTAAAGATAAGGATTCAGGTCTGTCTGCTGTTTACCTTTGCTCCTGCGCGCACTGCCCTTCTCTCCACATTTATGTGTTTGTTTGTTTGTCTATCTAATCTTTTGGGATTTTATTTCTAATGAGGTCGACCAGTTGTCTATTTATTATTTTTTTTACTACGCATCAAGCTGCGCTGCTTGTCTTTGCTCCTGTGTGCTCGCGCACTCTCGCCTTTTCCACTTATTTTTATTTTTGATTTATTTTTGATTTATTTTGTCAATTTTAAAAAAAAAACGCATCGTGCTGTGCTGTTTGTGTTTGCTTGAGTGCATTCGCGCGCTCTCGCTTTCTCCACTTTACAATTTTTTTGTTATTATTTATCTATTCCTGAGAGTTTATCTTATTTTTTATTTGTTTATTTAAATGAAGTCGACCAGTTGCCTGCCCTTCCTTCCATTATCCGTCACCGAGACAAACTGAACAAAGTTCTGAGGTCGACCTTGTAAAGATAAGGATTCAGGTCTGTCTGCTGTTTACCTTTGCTCCTGCGCGCACTGCCCTTCTCTCCAAATTTATGTGTTTGTTTGTTTATCTATCTAATCTTTTGGGTTTTTATTTCTAATGAGGTCGACCAGTTGTCTATTTATTATTTTTTTTACTACGAATCAAGCTGCGCTGCTTGTCTTTGCTCATGTGTGCTCGCGCACTCTCTCCTTTTCCACTTATTTTTATTTTTGATTTATTTTTGATTTATTTTGTCAATTTAAAAAAAATACGCATCGTGCTGTGCTGTTTGTGTTTGCTTGAGTGCATTCGCGCGCTCTCGCTTTCTCCACTTTACAATATTTTTGTTATTATTTATCTATTCCTGAGAGTTTATCTTATTTTTTATTTGTTTATTTAAATGAAGTCGACCAGTTGCCTGCCCTTCCTTCCATTATCCGTCACCGAGACAAACTGAACAAAGTTCTGAGGTCGACCTTGTAAAGATAAGGATTCAGGTCTGTCTGCTGTTTACCTTTGCTCCTGCGCGCACTGCCCTTCTCTCAACATTTATGTGTTTGTTTGTTTGTCTTTCTAATCTTTTGGGTTTTTATTTCTAATGATGTCGACCAGTTGTCTATTTATTATTTTTTTTACTACGCATCAAGCTGCGCTGCTTGTCTTTGCTCCTGTGTGCTCGCGCACTCTCGCCTTTTCCACTTATTTTTATTTTTGATTTATTTTTGATTTATTTTGTCAATTTAAAAAAAATACGCATCGTGCTGTGCTGTTTGTGTTTGCTTGAGTGCATTCGCGCGCTCTCGCTTTCTCCACTTTACAATTTTTTTGTTATTATTTATCTATTCCTGAGAGTTTATCTTATTTTTTATTTGTTTATTTAAATGAAGTCGACCAGTTGCCTGCCCTTCCTTCCATTATCCGTCACCGAGACAAACTGAACAAAGTTCTGAGGTCGACCTTGTAAAGATAAGGATTCAGGTCTGTCTGCTGTTTACCTTTGCTCCTGCGCGCACTGCCCATCTCTCCACATTTATGTGTTTGTTTGTTTGTCTATCTAATCTTTTGGGTTTTTATTTCTAATGAGGTCGACCAGTTGTCTATTTATTATTTTTTTTACTACGCATCAAGCTGCGCTGCTTGTCTTTGCTCCTGTGTGCTCGCGCACTCTCGCCTTTTCCACTTATTTTTATTTTTGATTCATTTTTGATTTACTTCGTCAATTTTAAAAAAAAATACGCATCGTGCTGTGCTGTATGTGTTTTCTTGAGTGCATTCGCGCGCTCTCGCTTTCTCCACTTTACAATATTTTTGTTATTATTTATCTATTCCTGAGAGTTTATCTTATTTTTTATTTGTTTATTTAAATGAAGTCGACCAGTTGCCTGCCCTTCCTTCCATTATCCGTCACCGAGACAAACTGAACAAAGTTCTGAGGTCGACCTTGTAAAGATAAGGATTCAGGTCTGTCTGCTGTTTACCTTTGCTCCTGCGCGCACTGCCCTTCTCTCCACATTTATGTGTTTGTTTGTTTGTCTATCTAATCTTTTGGGTTTTTATTTCTAATGAGGTCGACCAGTTGTCTATTTATTATTTTTTTTACTACGCATCAAGCTGCGCTGCTTGTCTTTGCTCCTGTGTGCTCGCGCACTCTCGCCTTTTCCACTTATTTTTATTTTTGATTTATTTTTGATTTATTTTTTCAATTTTTTAAAAAAAATAAGCATCGTGCTGTGCTGTTTGTGTTTGCTTGAGTGCATTCGCGCGCTCTCGCTTTCTCCACTTTACAATTTTTTTGTTATTATTTATCTATTCCTGAGAGTTTATCTTATTTTTTATTTGTTTATTTAAATGAAGTCGACCAGTTGCCTGCCCTTCCTTCCATTATCCGTCACCGAGACAAACTGAACAAAGTTCTGAGGTCGACCTTGTAAAGATAAGGATTCAGGTCTGTCTGCTGTTTACCTTTGCTCCTGCGCGCACCGCCCTTCTCTCCACATTTATGTGTTTGTTTGTTTGTCTATCTAATCTTTTGGGTTTTTATTTCTAATGAGGTCGACCAGTTGTCTATTTATTATTTTTTTTACTACGCATCAAGCTGCGCTGCTTGTCTTTGCTCCTGTGTGCTCGCGCACTCTCGCCTTTTCCACTTATTTTTATTTTTGATTTATTTTTGATTTATTTTGTCAATTTTAAAAAAAATACGCATCCTGCTGTGCTGTTTGTGTTTGCTTGAGTGCATTCGCGCGCTCTCGCTTTCTCCACTTTACAATTTTTTTGTTATTATTTATCTATTCCTGAGAGTTTATCTTATTTTTTATTTGTTTATTTAAATGAAGTCGACCAGTTGCCTGCCCTTCCTTCCATTATCCGTCACCGAGACAAACTGAACAAAGTTCTGAGGTCGACCTTGTAAAGATAAGGATTCAGGTCTGTCTGCTGTTTACCTTTGCTCCTGCGCGCACTGCCCTTCTCTCCACATTTATGTGTTTGTTTGTTTGTCTATCTAATCTTTTGGGTTTTTATTTCTAATGAGGTCGACCAGTTGTCTATTTATTATTTTTTTTACTACGCATCAAGCTGCGCTGCTTGTCTTTGCTCCTGTGTGCTCGCGCACTCTCGCCTTTTCCACTTATTTTTATTTTTGATTCATTTTTGATTTACTTTGTCAATTTTAAAAAAAAATACGCATCGTGCTGTGCTGTATGTGTTTTCTTGAGTGCATTCGCGCGCTCTCGCTTTCTCCACTTTACAATATTTTTGTTATTATTTATCTATTCCTGAGAGTTTATCTTATTTTTTATTTGTTTATTTAAATGAAGTCGACCAGTTGCCTGCCCTTCCTTCCATTATCCGTCACCGAGACAAACTGAACAAAGTTCTGAGGTCGACCTTGTAAAGATAAGGATTCAGGTCTGTCTGCTGTTTACCTTTGCTCCTGCGCGCACTGCCCTTCTCTCCACATTTATGTGTTTGTTTGTTTGTCTATCTAATCTTTTGGGTTTTTATTTCTAATGAGGTCGACCAGTTGTCTATTTATTATTTTTTTTACTACGCATCAAGCTGCGCTGCTTGTCTTTGCTCCTGTGTGCTCGCGCACTCTCGCCTTTTCCACTTATTTTTATTTTTGATTTATTTTTGATTTATTTTTTCAATTTTTTAAAAAAAATACGCATCGTGCTGTGCTGTTTGTGTTTGCTTGAGTGCATTCGCGCGCTCTCGCTTTCTCCACTTTACAATTTTTTTGTTATTATTTATCTATTCCTGAGAGTTTATCTTATTTTTTATTTGTTTATTTAAATGAAGTCGACCAGTTGCCTGCCCTTCCTTCCATTATCCGTCACCGAGACAAACTGAACAAAGTTCTGAGGTCGACCTTGTAAAGATAAGGATTCAGGTCTGTCTGCTGTTTACCTTTGCTCCTGCGCGCACTGCCCTTCTCTCCACATTTATGTGTTTGTTTGTTTGTCTATCTAATCTTTTGGGTTTTTATTTCTAATGAGGTCGACCAGTTGTCTATTTATTATTTTTTTTACTACGCATCAAGCTGCGCTGCTTGTCTTTGCTCCTGTGTGCTCGCGCACTCTCGCCTTTTCCACTTATTTTTATTTTTGATTTATTTTTGATTTATTTTGTCAATTTAAAAAAAAATACGCATCTGCTGTGCTGTTTGTGTTTGCTTGAGTGCATTCGCGCGCTCTCGCTTTCTCCACTTTACAATTTTTTTGTTATTATTTATCTATTCCTGAGAGTTTATCTTATTTTTTATTTGTTTATTTAAATGAAGTCGACCAGTTGCCTGCCCTTCCTTCCATTATCCGTCACCGAGACAAACTGAACAAAGTTCTGAGGTCGACCTTGTAAAGATAAGGATTCAGGTCTGTCTGCTGTTTACCTTTGCTCCTGCGCGCACTGCCCTTCTCTCCACATTTATGTGTTTGTTTGTTTGTCTATCTAATCTTTTGGGTTTTTATTTCTAATGAGGTCGACCAGTTGTCTATTTATTATTTTTTTTACTACGCATCAAGCTGCGCTGCTTGTCTTTGCTCCTGTGTGCTCGCGCACTCTCGCCTTTTCCACTTATTTTTATTTTTGATTTATTTTTGATTTATTTTGTCAATTTAAAAAAAAATACGCATCGTGCTGTGCTGTTTGTGTTTGCTTGAGTGCATTCGCGCGCTCTCAGTTTCTCCACTTTAGAATTTTTTTGTTATTATTTATCTATTCCTGAGAGTTTATCTTATTTTTTTTGTTTATTTAAATGAAGTCGACCAGTTGCCTGCCCTTCCTTCCATTATCCGTCACCGAGACAAACTGAACAAAGTTCTGAGGTCGACCTTGTAAAGATAAGGATTCAGGTCTGTCTGCTGTTTACCTTTGCTCCTGCGCGCACTGCCCTTCTCTCCACATTTATGTGTTTGTTTGTTTGTCTATCTAATATTTTGGGTTTTTATTTCTAATGAGGTCGACCAGTTGTCTATTTATTATTTTTTTTACTACGCATCAAGCTGCGCTGCTTGTCTTTGCTCCTGTGTGCTCGCGCACTCTCGCCTTTTCCACTTATTTTTATTTTTGATTTATTTTTGATTTATTTTGTCAATTTTAAAAAAAAATACGCATCGTGCTGTGCTGTTTCTGTTTGCTTGAGTGCATTCGCGCGCTCTCGCTTTCTCCACTTTATATTTTTTTGTTATTATTTATCTATTCCTGAGAGTTTATCTTATTTTTTTTGTTTATTTAAATGAAGTCGACCAGTTGCCTGCCCTTCCTTCCATTATCCGTCACCGAGACAAACTGAACAATGTTCTGAGGTCGACCTTGTAAAGATAAGGATTCAGGTCTGTCTGCTGTTTACCTTTGCTCCTGCGCGCACTGCCCTTCTCTCCACATTTATGTGTTTGTTTGTCTATCTAATCTTTTGGGTTTTTATTTCTAATGAGGTCGACCAGTTGTCTATTTATTATTTTTTTTTACTACGCATCAAGCTGCGCTGCTTGTCTTTGCTCCTGTGTGCTCGCGCACTCTCGCCTTTTCCACTTATTTTTATTTTTGAATTATTTTTGATTTATTTTGTCAATTTTTAAAAAAAAATACGCATCGTGCTGTGCTGTTTGTGTTTGCTTGAGTGCATTCGCGCTCTCTCGCTTTCTCCACTTTACAATTTTTTTTATTATTTATCTATTCCTGAGAGTTTATCTTATTTTTTATTTGTTTATTTAAATGAAGTCGAACAGTTGCCTGCCCTTCCATCCATTATCCGTCACCGACACAAACTGAACAAAGTTCTGAGGTCGACCTTGTAAAGAAAAGGATTCAGGTCTGTCTGCTGTTTACCATTGCTCCTGCCCGCACTGCCCTTCTATCCACATTTATGTGTTTGTTTGTTTGTCTATCTAATCTTTTGGGTTTTTATTTCTAATGATGTCGACCAGTTGTCTATTTATGATTTTTTTTACTACGCATCAAGCTGCACTGCTTGTCTTTGCTCCTGTGTGCTCGCGCAATCTCGCCTTTTCCACTTATTTTTATTTTTGATTTATTTTTGATTTATTTTGTCAATTTAAAAAAAATACGCATTGTGCTGTGCTGTTTGTGTTTGCTTGAGTGCATTCGCGCGCTCTCGCTTTCTCCACTTTACAATTTTTTTGTTATTATTTATCTATTCCTGAGAGTTTATCTTATTTTTTGTGTTTATTTAAATGAAGTCGACCAGTTACCTGCCCTTCCTTCCATTATCCGTCACCGAGACAAACTGAACAAAGTTCTGAGGTCGACCTTGTAAAGATAAGGATTCAGGTCTGTCTACTGTTTACCTTTGCTCCTGCGCGCACTGCCCTTCTCTCCACATTTATGTGTTTGTTTGTTTGTCTATCTAATCTTTTGGGTTTTTATTTCTAATGAGGTCGACCAGTTGTCTATTTATTATTTTTTTTACTACGCATCAAGCTGCGCTGCTTGTCTTTGCTCCTGTGTGCTCGCGCACTCTCGCCTTTTCCACTTATTTTTATTTTTGATTTATTTTTGATTTATATTGCCAATTTAAAAAAAATACGCATCGTGCTGTGCTGTTTGTGTTTGCTTGATTGCATTCGCGCTCTCTCGCTTTCTCCACTTTACAATTTTTTTTGTTATTATTTATCTATTCCTGAGAGTTTATCTCATTTTTTATTTGTTTATTTAAATGAAGTCGACCAGTTGCTTGCCCTTCCTTCTATTATCCGTCACCAAGACAAACTGAACAAATTTCTGAGGTCGACCTTGTAAAGATAAGGATTCAGGTCTGTCTGTTGTTTACCTTTGCTCCTGCCCGCACTGCCCTTCTCTCCACATTTATGTTTTTGTTTATTTGTCTATCTAATCTTTTGGGTTTTTATTTCTAATGAGGTCGACCAGTTGTCTATTTATTATTTTTTTTACTACGCATCAAGCTGCGCTGCTTGTCTTTGCTCCTGTGTGCTCGCGCACTCTCGCCTTTTCCACTTATTTTTATTTTTGATTTATTTTTGATTTATTTTGTCAATTTAAAAAAAAAATACGCATCGTGCTGTGCTGTTTGTGTTTGCTTGAGTGCATTCGCGCTCTCTCGCTTTCTCCACTTTACAATTTTTTTTGTTATTATTTATCTATTCCTGAGAGTTTATCTCATATTTTATTTGTTTATTTAAATGAAGTCGACCAGTTGCCTGCCCTTCCTTCCATTATCCGTCACCAAGACAATCTGAACAAATTTCTGAGGTCGACCTTGTAAAGATAAGGATTCAGGTCTGTCTGTTGTTTACCTTTGCTCCTGCCCGCACTGCCCTTCTCTCCAAATTTATGTGTTTGTTTGTTTGTCTATCTAATCTTTTGGGTTTTTATTTCTAATGAGGTCGACCAGTTGTCTATTTATTATTTTTTTTACTACGCATCAAGCTGCACTGCTTGTCTTTGCTCCTGTGTGCTCGCGCAATCTCGCCTTTTCCACTTATTTTTATTTTTGATTTATTTTTGATTTATTTTGTCAATTTAAAAAAAATACGCATCGTGCTGTGCTGTTTGTGTTTGCTTGAGTGCATTCGCGCGCTCTCGCTTTCTCCACTTTACAATTTTTTTGTTATTATTTATCTATTCCTGAGAGTTTATTTTATTTTTTTTGTTTATTTAAATGAAGTCGACCAGTTACCTGCCCTTCCTTCCATTATCCGTCACCGAGACAAACTGAACAAAGTTCTGAGGTCGACCTTGGAAACATGAGGATTCAGGTCTGTCTGCTCTTTACCTTTGCTCCTGCGTGCACTGCCCTTCTCTCCACATTTATGTGTTTGTTTGTTTGTCTATCTAATCTTTTGGGTTTTTATTTCTAATGAGGTCGACCAGTTGTCTATTTATTATTTTTTTTACTACGCATCAAGCTGCGCTGCTTGTCTTTGCTCCTGTGTGCTCGCGCAATCTCGCCTTTTCCACTTATTTTTATTTTTGATTTATTTTTGATTTATTTTGTCAATTTAAAAAAAATACGCATCGTGCTGTGCTGTTTGTGTTTGCTTGAGTGCATTCGCGCGCTCTCGCTTTCTCCACTTTACAAATTTTTTGTTATTATTTATCTATTCCTGAGAGTTTATCTTATTTTTTTTGTTTATTTAAATGAAGTCGACCAGTTGCCTGCCCTTCCTTCCATTATCCGTCACCGAGACAAACTGAACAAAGTTCTGAGGTCGACCTTGTAAAGATAAGGATTCAGGTCTGTCTGCTGTTTACCTTTGCTCCTGCGCGCACTGCCCTTCTCTCCACATTTATGTGTTTGTTTGTTTGTCTATCTAATCTTTTGGGTTTTTATTTCTAATGAGGTCGACCAGTTGTCTATTTATTATTTTTTTTACTACGCATCAAGCTGCGCTGCTTGTCTTTGCTCCTGTGTGCTCGCGCACTCTCGCCTTTTCCACTTATTTTTATTTTTGATTTATTTTTGATTTATATTGCCAATTTAAAAAAAATACGCATCGTGCTGTGCTGTTTGTGTTTGCTTGATTGCATTCGCGCTCTCTCGCTTTCTCCACTTTACAATTTTTTTTGTTATTATTTATCTATTCCTGAGAGTTTATCTCATTTTTTATTTGTTTATTTAAATGAAGTCGACCAGTTGCTTGCCCTTCCTTCTATTATCCGTCACCAAGACAAACTGAACAAATTTCTGAGGTCGACCTTGTAAAGATAAGGATTCAGGTCTGTCTGTTGTTTACCTTTGCTCCTGCCCGCACTGCCCTTCTCTCCACATTTATGTTTTTGTTTATTTGTCTATCTAATCTTTTGGGTTTTTATTTCTAATGAGGTCGACCAGTTGTCTATTTATTATTTTTTTTACTACGCATCAAGCTGCGCAGCTTGTCTTTGCTCCTGTGTGCTCGCGCACTCTCGCCTTTTCCACTTATTTTTATTTTTGATTTATTTTTGATTTATTTTGTCAATTTTAAAAAAAAATACGCATCGTGCTGTGCTGTTTGTGTTTGCTTGAGTGCATTCGCGCTCTCTCGCTTTCTCCACTTTACAATTTTTTTTGTTATTATTTATCTATTCCTGAGAGTTTATCTCATATTTTATTTGTTTATTTAAATGAAGTCGACCAGTTGCCTGCCCTTCCTTCCATTATCCGTCACCAAGACAATCTGAACAAATTTCTGAGGTCGACCTTGTAAAGATAAGGATTCAGATCTGTCTGCTGTTTACCTTTGCTCCTGCGCGCACTGCCCTTCTCTCCACATTTATGTGTTTGTTTGTCTATCTAATCTTTTGGGTTTTTATTTCTAATGAGGTCGACCAGTTGTCTATTTATTATTTTTTTTACTACGCATCAAGCTGCGCTGCTTGTCTTTGCTCCTGTGTGCTCGCGCACTCTCGCCTTTTCCACTTATTTTTATTTTTGATTTATTTTTGATTTATTTTGTCAATTTTAAAAAAAATACGCATCGTGCTGTGCTGTTTGTGTTTGCTTGAGTGCATTCGCGCTCTCTCGCTTTCTCCACTTTACAATTTTTTTGTTATTATTTATCTATTCCTGAGAGTTTATCTTATTTTTTATTTGTTTATTTAAATGAAGTCGACCAGTTGCCTGCCATTCCATCCATTATCCGTCACCGAGACAAACTGAACAAAGTTCTGAGGTCGACATTGTAAAGATAAGGATTCAGGTCTGTCTACTGGTTCCCTTTGCTCCTGCGCGCCCTGCCCTTCTCTCCACATTTATGTGTTTGTTTGTTTGTCTATCTAATCTTTTGGGTTTTTATTTCTAATGAGGTCGACCAGTTGTCTATTTATTATTTTTTTTACTACGCATCAAGCTGCACTGCTTGTCTTTGCTCCTGTGTGCTCGCGCAGTCTCGCCTTTTCCACTTATTTTTCTTTTTGATTAATTTTTGATTTATTTTGTCAATTTAAAAAAAAATACGCATCGTGCTGTGCTGTTTGTGTTTGCTTGAGTGCATTCGCGCGCTCTCGCTTTCTCCACTTTACAATTTTTTTTATTATTTATCTATTCCTGAGAGTTTATCTTATTTTTTTTTGTTTATTTAAATGAAGTCGACCAGTTACCTGCCCTTCCTTCCATTATCCGTCACCGAGAAAAACTGAACAAAGTTCTGAGGTCGTCCTTGTAAAGATAAGGATTCAGGTCTGTCTGCTGTTTATCTTTGCTCCTGCCCGCACTGCCCTTCTCTCCACATTTATGTGTTTGTTTGTTTGTCTATCTAATCTTTTGGGTTTTTATTTCTAATGAGGTCGACCAGTTTTCTATTTATGATTTTTTTTACTACGCATCAAGCTGCACTGCTTGTCTTTGCTCCTGTGTGCTCGCGCAATCTCGCCTTTTCCACTTATTTTTATTTTTGATTTATTTTTGATTTATTTTGTCAATTTAAAAAAAATACGCATCGTGCTGTGCTGTTTGTGTTTGCTTGAGTGCATTCGCGCGCTCTCGCTTTCGCCACTTTACAATTTTTTTGTTATTATTTATCTATTCCTGAGAGTTTATCTTATTTTTTTTGTTTATTTAAATGAAGTCGACCAGTTACCTGCCCTTCCTTCCATTATCCGTCACCGAGACAAACTGAACAAAGTTCTGAGGTCGACCTTGGAAACATGAGGATTCAGGTCTGTCTGCTCTTTACCTTTGCTCCTGCGTGCACTGCCCTTCTCTCCACATTTATGTGTTTGTTTGTTTGTCTATCTAATCTTTTGGGTTTTTATTTCTAATGAGGTCGACCAGTTGTCTATTTATTATTTTTTTTACTACGCATCAAGCTGCGCTGCTTGTCTTTGCTCCTGTGTGCTCGCGCAATCTCGCCTTTTCCACTTATTTTTATTTTTGATTTATTTTTGATTTATTTTGTCAATTTAAAAAAAATACGCATCGTGCTGTGCTGTTTGTGTTTGCTTGAGTGCATTCGCGCGCTCTCGCTTTCTCCACTTTACAAATTTTTTGTTATTATTTATCTATTCCTGAGAGTTTATCTTATTTTTTTTGTTTATTTAAATGAAGTCGACCAGTTGCCTGCCCTTCCTTCCATTATCCGTCACCGAGACAAACTGAACAAAGTTCTGAGGTCGACCTTGTAAAGATAAGGATTCAGGTCTGTCTGCTGTTTACCTTTGCTCCTGCGCGCACTGCCCTTCTCTCCACATTTATGTGTTTGTTTGTTTGTCTATCTAATCTTTTGGGTTTTTATTTCTAATGAGGTCGACCAGTTGTCTATTTATTATTTTTTTTACTACGCATCAAGCTACGCTGCTTGTCTTTGCTCCTGTGTGCTCGCGCACTCTCGCCTTTTCCACTTATTTTTATTTTTGATTTATTTTTCATTTATATTGCCAATTTAAAAAAAATACGCATCGTGCTGTGCTGTTTGTGTTTGCTTGAGTGCATTCGCGCGCTCTCGCTTTCTCCACATTACAATTTTTTTTGTTATTATTTATCTATTCCTGAGAGTTTATCTCATTTTGTATTTGTTTATTTAAATGAAGTCGACCAGTTGCTTGCCCTTCCTTCCATTATCCGTCACCAAGACAAACTGAACAAAGTTTCTGAGGTCGACCTTGTAAAGATAAGGATTCAGGTCTGTCTGTTGTTTACCTTTGCTCCTGCCCGCACTGCCCTTCTCTCCACATTTATGTTTTTGTTTGTTTGTCTATCTAATCTTTTGGGTTTTTATTTCTAATGAGGTCGACCAGTTGTCTATTTATTATTTTTTTTACTACGCATCAAGCTGCGCTGCTTGTCTTTGCTCCTGTGTGCTCGCGCACTCTCGCCTTTTCCACTTATTTTTATTTTTGATTTATTTTTGATTTATTTTGTCAATTTAAAAAAAAAATACGCATCGTGCTGTGCTGTTTGTGTTTGCTTGAGTGCATTCGCGCTCTCTCGCTTTCTCCACTTTACAATTTTTTTTGTTATTATTTATCCATTCCTGAGAGTTTATCTCATTTTTTATTTGTTTATTTAAATGAAGTCGACCAGTTGCCTGCCCTTCCTTCCATTATCCGTCACCAAGACAATCTGAACAAATTTCTGAGGTCGACCTTGTAAAGATAAGGATTCAGGTCTGTCTGTTGTTTACCTTTGCTCCTGCCCGCACTGCCCTTCTCTCCACATTTATGTTTTTGTTTGTTTGTCTATCTAATCTTTTGGGTTTTTATTTCTAATGAGGTCGACCAGTTGTCTATTTATTATTTTTTTTACTACGCGTCAAGCTGCGCTGCTTGTCTTTGCTCCTGTGTGCTCGCGCACTCTCGCCTTTTCCTCTTATTTTTATTTTTGATTTATTTTTGATTTATTTTGTCAATTTAAAAAAAAATACGCATCGTGCTGTGCTGTTTGTGTTTGCTTGAGTGCATTCGCGCGCTCTCGCTTTCTCCACTTTACAATTTTTTTGTTATTATTTATCTATTCCTGAGAGTTTATCTTATTTTTTATTTGTTTATTTAAATGAAGTCGACCAGTTGCCTGCCCTTCCTTCCATTATCCGTCACCGAGACAAACTGAACAAAGTTCTGGGGTCGACCTTGTAAAGATAAGGATTCAGGTCTGTCTGCTGTTTACCTTTGCTCCTGCGCGCACTGCCCTTCTCTCCACATTTATGTGTTTGTTTGTTTGTCTATCTAATCTTTGGGTTTTTATTTCTAATGAGGTCGACCAGTTGTCTACTTATTATTCTTTTTACTACGCATCAAGCTGCGCTGCTTGTCTTTGCTCCTGTGTGCTCGCGCACTCTCGCCTTTTCCACTTATTGTTATTTTTTATTTATTTTTGATTTATTTTGTCAATATAAAAAAAAATACGCATCGTGCTGTGCCGGTTGTGTTTGCTTGAGTGCATTCGTGCGCTCTCGCTTTCTCCACTTTACAATTTTTTGGATATTATTTATCTATTCCTGAGAGTTTATCTTATTTTTTATATGTTTATTTAAATGAAGTCGACCAGTTGCCTGCCCTTCCTTCCATTATCCTTCACGGAGACAAACTGAACAAAGTTCTGAGGTCGACCTTGTAAAGATAAGGATTCAGGTCTGTCTGCTGTTTACCTTTGCTCCTGCGCGCACTGCCCTTCTCTCCACATTTATGTGTTTGTTTGTTTGTCTATCTAATCTTTTGGGTTTTTATTTCTAATGAGGTCGACCAGTTGTCTATTTATTATTTTTTTTACTACGCATCAAGCTGCGCTGCTTGTCTTTGCTCCTGTGTGCACGCGCACTCTCGCCTTTTCCACTTATTTTTATTTTTGATTTATTTTTGATTTATTTTCTCAATTAAAAATAAAATACGCATCGTGCTGTGCTGTTTGTGTTTGCTTGAGTGCATTCGCGCGCTCTCGCTTTCTCCACTTTACAATTTTTTTGTTATTATTTATCTATTCCTGAGAGTTTATCTTATTTTTTTTGTTTATTTAAATGAAGTCGACCAGTTACCTGCCCTTCCTTCCATTATCCGTCACCGAGACAAACTGAACAAAGTTCTGAGGTCGACCTTGGAAACATGAGGATTCAGGTCTGTCTGCTCTTTACCTTTGCTCCTGCGCTCACTGCCCTTCTCTCCACATTTATGTGTTTGTTTGTTTGTCTATCTAATCTTTTGGGTTTTTATTTCTAATGAGGTCGACCAGTTGTCTATTTATTATTTTTTTTACTACGCATCAAGCTGCGCTGCTTGTCTTTGCTCCTGTGTGCTCGCGCAATCTCGCCTTTTCCACTTATTTTTATTTTTGATTTATTTTTGATTTATTTTGTCAATTTAAAAAAAATACGCATCGTGCTGTGCTGTTTGTGTTTGCTTGAGTGCATTCGCGCGCTCTCGCTTTCTCCACTTTACAAATTTTTTTGTTATTATTTATCTATTCCTGAGAGTTTATCTTATTTTTTTTGTTTATTTAAATGAAGTCGACCTGTTGCCTGCCCTTCCTTCCATTATCCGTCACCGAGACAAACTGAACAAAGTTCTGAGGTCGACCTTGTAAAGATAAGGATTCAGGTCTGTCTGCTGTTTACCTTTGCTCCTGCGCGCACTGCCCTTCTCTCCACATTTATGTGTTTGTTTGTTTGTCTATCTAATCTTTTGGGTTTTTATTTCTAATGAGGTCGACCAGTTGTCTATTTATTATTTTTTTTACTACGCATCAAGCTGCGCTGCTTGTCTTTGCTCCTGTGTGCTCGCGCACTCTCGCCTTTTCCACTTATTTTTATTTTTGATTTATTTTTGATTTATATTGCAATTTAAAAAAAAATACGCATCGTGCTGTGCTGTTTGTGTTTGCTTGAGTGTATTCGCGCTCTCGCTTTCTCCACATTACAATGTTTTTTGTTATTATTTATCTATTCCTGAGAGTTTATCTCATTTTGTATTTGTTTATTTAAATGAAGTCGACCAGTTGCTTGCCCTTCCTTCCATTATCCGTCACCAGACAAACTGAACAAATTCTGAGGTCGACCTTGTAAAGATAAGGATTCAGGTCTGTCTGTTGTTTACCTTTGCTCCTGCCCGCACTGCCCTTCTCTCCACATTTATATTTTGTTTGTTTGTCTATCTAATCTTTTGGGTTTTTATTTCTAATGAGGTCGACCTGTTGTCTATTTATTATTTTTTTAATACGCATCAAGCTGCGCTGGTTGTCTTTGCTCCTGTGTGCACGCGCACTCTCGCCTTTTCCATTATTTTTATTTTTGATTTATTTTTGATTTATTTTCTCAATTTAAAAAAAATACGCATCGTGCTGTGCTGTTTGTGTTTGCTTGAGTGCTTTTGCACGCTCTTGCTTTGTGCACTTTACAATTTTTTTGTTATTATTTATCTATTCCTGAGAGTTTATCTTATTTTTTATTTGTTTATTTAAATGAAGTCGACCAGTTGCCTGCCCTTCCTTCCATTATCCGTCACCGAGACAAACTGAACAAAGTTCTGTGGTCGACCTTGTAAAGATAAGGATTCAGGTCTGTCTGCTGTTTACCTTTGCTCCTGCGCGCACTGCCCTTCTCTACACATTTATGTGTTTGTTTGTTTGTCTATCCAATCTTTTGGGTTTTTATTTCTAATGAGGTCGACCAGTTGTCTATTTATTATTTTTTTTTACTACGCATCAAGCTGCGCTGCTTTCTTTGCTCCTGTGTGCTCGCGCACTCTGCCTTTTCCACTTATTTTTATTTTTGATTTATTTTTGATTTATTTTGTCAATTTTTTTAAAAAAATACGCATCGTGCTGTGCTGTTTGTGTTTGCTTGAGTGCATTCGCGCGCTCTCGCTTTCTCCACTTTACAATTTTTTGTTATTATTTATCTATTCCTGAGAGTTTATCTTATTTTTATTTGTTTCTTTAAATGAAGTCGACCAGTGGCCTGCCCTTCCTTCCATTATCCGTCACCGAGACAACCTGAACAAAGTTCTGAAGTCGACCTTGTAAAGATAAGGATTCAGGTCTGTCTGCTGTTTACCTTTGCTCCTGCGCGCACTGCCCTTCTCTCCACATTTATGTGTTTGTTTGTTTGTCTATCTAATCTTTTGGGTTTTTTTTCTAATGAGGTCGACCAGTTGTCTATTTATTATTTTTTTTACTACGCATCAAGATGCACTGCTTGTATTTGCTCCTGTGTGCTCGCGCATTCTCGCCTTTTCCACTTATTTTTATTTTTGATTTATTTTTGATTTATTTT
>NW_025957921.1:0-51947 GCF_023159225.1 Perognathus longimembris pacificus | reverse complement strand
GCGCGAATGCACTCAAGCAAACACAAACAGCACAGCACGATGCGTATTTTTTTAAATTGACAAAATAAATCAAAAATAAAAATAAGTGGAAAAGGCGAGAGTGCGCGAGCACACAGGAGCAAAGACAAGCAGCGCAGCTTGATGCGTAGTAAAAAAAAAATAAATAGACAACTGGTCGACCTCATTAGAAATAAAAACCCAAAAGATTAGATAGACAAACAAACAAACACATAAATGTGGAGAGATGGGCAGTGCGCGCAGGAGCAAAGGTAAACAGCAGACAGACCTGAATCCTTATCTTTACAAGGTCGACCTCAGAACTTTGTTCAGTTTGTCTCGGTGACGGATAATGGAAGGAAGGGCAGGCAACTGGTCGACTTCATTTAAATAAACAAATAAAAAATAAGATAAACTCTCAGGAATAGATAAATAATAACAAAAAAATTGTAAAGTGGAGAAAGCGAGAGCGCGCGAATGCACTCAAGCAAACACAAACAGCACAGCACGATGCGTATTTTTTTATATTGACAAAATAAATCAAAAATAAATCAAAAATAACAATATGTGGAAAAGGCGAGAGTGCGCGAGCACACAGGAGCAAAGACAAGCAGCGCAGCTTGATGCGTAGTAAAAAAAATAATAAATAGACAACTGGTCGACCTCATTAGAAATAAAAACCCAAAAGATTAGATAGACAAACAAACAAACACATAAATGTGGAGAGATGGGCAGTGTGCGCAGCAGCAAAGGTAAACAGCAGACAGACCTGAATCCTTATCTTTACAAGGTCGACCTCAGAACTTTGTTCAGTTTGTCTCGGTGACGGATAATGGAAGGAAGGGCAGGCAACTGGTCGACTTCATTTAAATAAACAAATAAAAAATAAGATAAACTCTCAGGAATAGATAAATGATAACAAAAAATTGTAAAGTGGAGAAAGCGAGAGCGCGCGAATGCACTCAAGCAAACACAAACAGCACAGCACGATGCGTATTTTTTTATATTGACAAAATAAATCAAAAATAAATCAAAAATAACAATATGTGGAAAAGGCGAGAGTGTGCGAGCACACAGAGCAAAGACAAGCAGCGCAGCTTGATGCGTAGTAAAAAAAATAATAAATAGACAACTGGTCGACCTCATTAGAAATAAAAACCCAAAAGATTAGATAGACAAACAAACAAACACATAAATGTGGAGAGAAGGGCAGTGCGCGCAGGAGCAAAGGTAAACAGCAGACAGACCTGAATCCTTATCTTTACAAGGTCGACCTCAGAACTTTGTTCAGTTTGTCTCGGTGACGGATAATGGAAGGAAGGCAGGCAACTGGTCGACTTCATTTAAATAAACAAATAAAAAATGAGATAAACTCTCAGGAATAGATAAATAAAAACAAAAAAATTGTAAAGTGGAGAAAGCGAGAGCGCGCGAATGCACTCAAGCAAACAGAAACAGCACAGCACGATGCGTATTTTTTTATATTGACAAAATAAATCAAAAATAAATCAAAAATAACAATAAGTGGAAAAGGCGAGAGTGCGCGCGCACACAGGAGCAAAGACAAGCAGCGCAGCTTGATGCGTAGTAAAAATAATAATAAATAGACAACTGGTCGACCTCATTAATAAATAAAAACCCAAAAGATTAGATAGACAAACAAACAAACACATAAATGTGGAGAGAAGGGCAGTGGGCGCAGGAGCAAAGGTAAACAGCAGACAGACCTGAATCCTTATCATTACAAGGTCGACCTCAGAACTTTGTTCAGTTTGTCTCGGTGACGGATAATGGAAGGAAGGGCAGGCAACTGGTCGACTTCATTTAAATAAACAAATAAAAAATAAGATAAACTCTCAGGAATAGATAAATAATAACAAAAAAATTGTAAAGTGGAGAAAGCGAGAGCGCGCGAATGCACTCAAGCAAACACAAACAGCACAGCACGATGCGTATTTTTTTTTAAATTGACAAAATAAATCAAAAATAAATCAAAAATAAAAATAAGTGGAAAAGGCGAGAGTGCGCGAGCACACAGGAGCAAAGACAAGCAGCGCAGCTTGATGCGTAGTAAAAAAAAAAATAAATAGACAACTGGTCGACCTCATTAGAAATAAAAACCCAAAAGATTAGATAGACAAACAAACAAACACATAAATGTGGAGAGATGGGCAGGTGCGCGCAGGAGCAAAGGTAAACAGCAGACAGACCTGAATCCTTATCTTTACAAGGTCGACCTCAGAACTTTGTTCAGTTTGTCTCGGTGACGGATAATGGAAGGAAGGGCAGGCAACTGGTCGACTTCATTTAAATAAACAAATAAAAAATAAGATAACTCTCAGGAATAGATAAATGATAACAAAAAAATTGTAAAGAGGAGAAAGCGAGAGCGCGCGAATGCACTCAAGCAAACACAGCACAGCACGATGCGTATTTTTTTATATTGACAAAAGAAATCAAAAATAAATCAAAAATAACAATATGTGGAAAAGACGAGAGTGTGCGAGCACACAGGAGCAAAGACAAGCAGCGCAGCTTGATGCGTAGTAAAAAAATAATAAATAGACAACTGGTCGACCTCATTAGAAATAAAAACCCAAAAGATTAGATAGACAAACAAACAAACACATAAATGTGGAGAGAAGGGCAGTGCGCGCAGGAGCAAAGGTAAACAGCAGACAGACCTGAATCCTTATCTTTACAAGGTCGACCTCAGAACTTTGTTCAGTTTGTCTCGGTGACGGATAATGGAAGGAAGGGCAGGCAAGCTGGTCGACTTCATTTAAATAAACAAATAAAAAATAAGATAAACTCTCAGGAATAGATAAATAAAAACAAAAAAATTGTAAAGTGGAGGAGAAGCGAGAGCGCGGCGAATGCACTCAAGCAAACAGAAACAGCACAGCACGATGCGTATTTTTTTTATATTGACAAAATAAATCAAAAATAAATCAAAAATAACAATAAGTGGAAAAGGCGAGAGTGCGCGCGCACACAGGAGCAAAGACAAGCAGCGCAGCTTGATGCGTAGTAAAAAAAATAATAAATAGACAACTGGTCGACCTCATTAGAAATAAAAACCCAAAAGATTAGATAGACAAACAAACAAACACATAAATGTGGAGAGAAGTGCAGTGGGCGCAGGAGCAAAGGTAAACAGCAGACAGACCTGAATCCTTATCTTTACAAGGTCGACCTCAGAACTTTGTTCAGTTTGTCTCGGTGACGGATAATGGAAGGAAGGGCAGGCAACTGGTCGACTTCATTTAAATAAACAAATAAAAAATAAGATAAACTCTCACGAATAGATAAATAATAACAAAAAAATTGTAAAGTGGAGAAAGCGAGAGCGCGCGAATGCACTCAAGCAAACACAAACAGCACAGCAGGATGCGTATTTTTTTTAAATTGACAAAATAAATAAAAAATAAATCAAAAATAAAAATAAGTGGAAAAGGCGAGAGTGCGCGAGCACACAGGAGCAAATACAAGCAGCGCATCTTGATGCGTAGGAAAAAAATAATAAATAGACAACTGGTCGACCTCATTAGAAATAAAAACCAAAAAGATTAGATAGACAAACAAACAAACACATAAATGTGGAGAGAAGGGCAGTGCGCGCAGGAGCAAAGGTAAACAGCAGACAGACCTGAATCCTTATCTTTACAAGGTCGACCTCAGAACTTTGTTCAGTTTGTCTCGGTGACGGATAATGGAAAGAAGGGCAGGCAACTGGTCGACTTCATTTAAATAAACAAATAAAAAATAAGATAAACACTCAGGAATAGATAAATAATAATAAAAAAATTGTAAAGTGGAGAAAGCGAGAGCGCGCGAATGCACTCAAGCAAACACAAACAGCACAGCACGATGCGTATTTTTTTTAAATTGACAAAATAAATAAAAAATAAATCAAAAATAAAAATAAGTGGAAAAGGCGAGAGTGCGCGAGCACACAGGAGCAAAGACAAGCAGCGCAGCTTGATGCGTAGTAAAGAAAATAAATAAATAGACAACTGGTCGACCTCATTAGAAATAAAAACCCAAAAGATTAGATAGACAAACAAACAAACACATAAATGTGGAGAGAAGGGCAGTGTGCGCAGGAGCAAAGGTAAACAGCAGACAGACCTGAATCCTTTTCTTTACAAGGTCGACCTCAGAACTTCGTTCAGTTTGTCTCGATGACGGATAATGGAAGGAAGGCAGGCAACTGGTCGACTTCATTTAAATAAACAAATAAAAAATAAGATAAACTCTCAGGAATAGATAAATAATAACAAAAAAATTGTAAAGTGCAGAAAGCGAGAGCGCGCGAATGCACTCAAGCAAACACAAACAGCACAGCACGATGCGTATTTTTTTTTTAATTGACAAAATAAATCAAAAATAAATCAAAAATAACAATAAGTGGAAAAGGCGAGAGTGCGCGAGCACACAGGAGCAAAGACAAGCAGCGCAGCTTGATGCGTAGTAAAAAATAATAAATAGACAACTGGTCGACCTCATTAGAAATAAAAACCCAAAAGATTAGATAGACAAACAAACAAACACATAAATGTGGAGAGAAGGGCAGTGCGCGCAGGAGCAAAGGTAAACAGCAGACAGACCTGAATCCTTATCTTTACAAGGTCGACCTCAGAACTTTGTTCAGTTTGTCTCGGTGACGGATAATGGAAGGAAGGGCAGGCAACTGGTCGACTTCATTTAAATAAACAAATAAAAAATAAGAAAAACTCTCAGGAATAGATAAATAAAAACAAAAATATTGTAAAGTGAAGAAAGCGAGAGCGCGCGAATGCACTCAAGCAAACAGAAACAGCACAGCACGATGCGTATTTTTTTATATTGACAAAATAAATCAAAAATAAATCAAAATAACAATAAGTGGAAAAGGCGAGAGTGCGCGCGCACACAGGAGCAAAGACAAGCAGCGCAGCTTGATGCGTAGTAAAATAAATAATAAATAGACAACTGGTCGACCTCATTAGAAAATAAAAACTCAAAAGATTAGATAGACAAACAAACAAACACATAAATGTGGAGAGAAGGGCAGTGGGCGCAGGAGCAAAGGTAAACAGCAGACAGACCTGAATCCTTAACTTTACAAGGTCGACCTCAGAACTTTGTTCAGTTTGTCTCGGTGACGGATAATGGAAGGAAGGGCAGGCAACTGGTCGACTTCATTTAAATAAACAAATAAAAAATAAGATAAACTCTCAGGAATAGATAAATAATAACAAAAAAATTGTAAAGTGGAGAAAGCGAGAGCGCGCGAATGCACTCAAGCAAACACAAACAGCACAGCACGATGCGTATTTTTTTAAATTGACAAAATAAATCAAAAATAAAACTAAGTGGAAAAGGCGAGAGTGCGCGAGCACACAGGAGCAAAGACAAGCAGCGCAGCTTGATGCGTAGTAAAAAAAAAATAAATAGACAACTGGTCGACCTCATTAGAAATAAAAACCCGAAAAGATTAGATAGACAAACAAACAAACACATAAATGTGGAGAGATGGGCAGTGCGCGCAGGAGCAAAGGTAAACAGCAGACAGACCTGAATCCTTATCTTTACAAGGTCGACCTCAGAACTTTGTTCAGTTTGTCTCGGTGACGGATAATGGAAGGAAGGGCAGGCAACTGGTCGACTTCATTTAAATAAACAAATAAAAAATAAGATAAACTCTCAGGAATAGATAAATAATAACAAAAAAATTGTAAAGTGGAGAAAGCGAGAGCGCGCGAATGCACTCAAGCAAACACAAACAGCACAGCACGATGCGTATTTTTTTATATTGACAAAATAAATCAAAAATAAATCAAAAATAACAATATGTGGAAAAGGCGAGAGTGCGCGAGCACACAGGAGCAAAGACAAGCAGCGCAGCTTGATGCGTAGTAAAAAAAATAATAAATAGACAACTGGTCGACCTCATTAGAAATAAAAACCCAAAAGATTAGATAGACAAACAAACAAACACATAAATGTGGAGAGATGGGCAGTGTGCGCAGCAGCAAAGGTAAACAGCAGACAGACCTGAATCCTTATCTTTACAAGGTCGACCTCAGAACTTTGTTCAGTTTGTCTCGGTGACGGATAATGGAAGGAAGGGCAGGCAACTGGTCGACTTCATTTAAATAAACAAATAAAAAATAAGATAAACTCTCAGGAATAGATAAATGATAACAAAAAAATTGTAAAGTGGAGAAAGCGAGAGCGCGCGAATGCACTCAAGCAAACACAAACAGCACAGCACGATGCGTATTTTTTTATATTGACAAAATAAATCAAAAATAAATCAAAAATAACAATATGTGGAAAAGGCGAGAGTGTGCGAGCACACAGGAGCAAAGACAAGCAGCGCAGCTTGATGCGTAGTAAAAAAATAATAAATAGACAACTGGTCGACCTCATTAGAAATAAAAACCCAAAAGATTAGATAGACAAACAAACAAACACATAAATGTGGAGAGAAGGGCAGTGCGCGCAGGAGCAAAGGTAAACAGCAGACAGACCTGAATCCTTATCTTTACAAGGTCGACCTCAGAACTTTGTTCAGTTTGTCTCGGTGACGGATAATGGAAGGAAGGGCAGGCAACTGGTCGACTTCATTTAAATAAACAAATAAAAAATGAGATAAACTCTCAGGAATAGATAAATAAAAACAAAATATTGTAAAGTGGAGAAAGCGAGAGCGCGCGAATGCACTCAAGCAAACAGAAACAGCACAGCACGATGCGTATTTTTTTATATTGACAAAATAAATCAAAATAAATCAAAAATAACAATAAGTGGAAAAGGCGAGAGTGCGCGCGCACACAGGAGCAAAGACAAGCAGCGCAGCTTGATGCGTAGTAAAAATAATAATAAATAGACAACTGGTCGACCTCATTAATAAATAAAAACCCAAAAGATTAGATAGACAAACAAACAAACACATAAATGTGGAGAGAAGGGCAGTTGGCGCAGGAGCAAAGGTAAACAGCAGACAGACCTGAATCCTTATCATTACAAGGTCGACCTCAGAACTTTGTTCAGTTTGTCTCGGTGACGGATAATGGAAGGAAGGGCAGGCAACTGGTCGACTTCATTTAAATAAACAAATAAAAAATAAGATAAACTCTCAGGAATAGATAAATAATAACAAAAAATTGTAAAGTGGAGAAAGCGAGAGCGCGCGAATGCACTCAAGCAAACACAAACAGCACAGCACGATGCGTATTTTTTTTAAATTGACAAAATAAATCAAAAATAAATCAAAAATAAAAATAAGTGGAAAAGGCGAGAGTGCGCGAGCACACAGGAGCAAAGACAAGCAGCGCAGCTTGATGCGTAGTAAAAAAAAAATAAATAGACAACTGGTCGACCTCATTAGAAATAAAAACCCAAAAGATTAGATAGACAAACAAACAAACACATAAATGTGGAGAGATGGGCAGTGCGCGCAGGAGCAAAGGTAAACAGCAGACAGACCTGAATCCTTATCTTTACAAGGTCGACCTCAGAACTTTGTTCAGTTTGTCTCGGTGACGGATAATGGAAGGAAGGGCAGGCAACTGGTCGACTTCATTTAAATAAACAAATAAAAAATAAGATAAACTCTCAGGAATAGATAAATGATAACAAAAAAATTGTAAAGAGGAGAAAGCGGAGAGCGCGCGAATGCACTCAAGCAAACACAAACAGCACAGCACGATGCGTATTTTTTTATATTGACAAAAGAATCAAAAATAAATCAAAAATAACAATATGTGGAAAAGACGAGAGTGTGCGAGCACACAGGAGCAAAGACAAGCAGCGCAGCTTGATGCGTAGTAAAAAAATAATAAATAGACAACTGGTCGACCTCATTAGAAATAAAAACCCAAAAGATTAGATAGACAAACAAACAAACACATAAATGTGGAGAGAAGGGCAGTGCGCGCAGGAGCAAAGGTAAACAGCAGACAGACCTGAATCCTTATCTTTACAAGGTCGACCTCAGAACTTTGTTCAGTTTGTCTCGGTGACGGATAATGGAAGGAAGGGCAGGCAACTGGTCGACTTCATTTAAATAAACAAATAAAAAATAAGATAAACTCTCAGGAATAGATAAATAAAAACAAAAAAATTGTAAAGTGGAGAAAGCGAGAGCGCGCGAATGCACTCAAGCAAACAGAAACAGCACAGCACGATGCGTATTTTTTTATATTGACAAAATAAATCAAAAATAAATCAAAAATAACAATAAGTGGAAAAGGCGAGAGTGCGCGCGCACACAGGAGCAAAGACAAGCAGCGCAGCTTGATGCGTAGTAAAAAAAATAATAAATAGACAACTGGTCGACCTCATTAGAAATAAAAACCCAAAAGATTAGATAGACAAACAAACAAACACATAAATGTGGAGAGAAGGGCAGTGGGCGCAGGAGCAAAGGTAAACAGCAGACAGACCTGAATCCTTATCTTTACAAGGTCGACCTCAGAACTTTGTTCAGTTTGTCTCGGTGACGGATAATGGAAGGAAGGGCAGGCAACTGGTCGACTTCATTTAAATAAACAAATAAAAAATAAGATAAACTCTCACGAATAGATAAATAATAACAAAAAAATTGTAAAGTGGAGAAAGCGAGAGCGCGCGAATGCACTCAAGCAAACACAAACAGCACAGCACGATGCGTATTTTTTTTAAATTGACAAAATAAATAAAAAATAAATCAAAAATAAAAATAAGTGGAAAAGGCGAGAGTGCGCGAGCACACAGGAGCAAATACAAGCAGCGCATCTTGATGCGTAGGAAAAAAAATAATAAATAGACAACTGGTCGACCTCATTAGAAATAAAAACCAAAAAGATTAGATAGACAAACAAACAAACACATAAATGTGGAGAGAAGGGCAGTGCGCGCAGGAGCAAAGGTAAACAGCAGACAGACCTGAATCCTTATCTTTACAAGGTCGACCTCAGAACTTTGTTCAGTTTGTCTCGGTGACGGATAATGGAAAGAAGGGCAGGCAACTGGTCGACTTCATTTAAATAAACAAATAAAAAATAAGATAAACACTCAGGAATAGATAAATAATAATAAAAAAATTGTAAAGTGGAGAAAGCGAGAGCGCGCGAATGCACTCAAGCAAACACAAACAGCACAGCACGATGCGTATTTTTTTTAAATTGACAAAATAAATAAAAAATAAATCAAAAATAAAAATAAGTGGAAAAGGCGAGAGTGCGCGAGCACACAGGAGCAAAGACAAGCAGCGCAGCTTGATGCGTAGTAAAGAAAATAATAAATAGACAACTGGTCGACCTCATTAGAAATAAAAACCCAAAAGATTAGATAGACAAACAAACAAACACATAAATGTGGAGAGAAGGGCAGTGCCCGCAGGAGCAAAGGTAAACAGCAGACAGACCTGAATCCTTTTCTTTACAAGGTCGACCTCAGAACTTCGTTCAGTTTGTCTCGATGACGGATAATGGAAGGAAGGGCAGGCAACTGGTCGACTTCATTTAAATAAACAAATAAAAAATAAGATAAACTCTCAGGAATAGATAAATAATAACAAAAAAATTGTAAAGTGCAGAAAGCGAGAGCGCGCGAATGCACTCAAGCAAACACAAACAGCACAGCACGATGCGTATTTTTTTTTAAATTGACAAAATAAATCAAAAATAAATCAAAAATAACAATAAGTGGAAAAGGCGAGAGTGCGCGAGCACACAGGAGCAAAGACAAGCAGCGCAGCTTGATGCGTAGTAAAAAAATAATAAATAGACAACTGGTCGACCTCATTAGAAATAAAAACCCAAAAGATTAGATAGACAAACAAACAA
Source organism: Perognathus longimembris pacificus (assembly GCF_023159225.1). NCBI lineage: Eukaryota > Metazoa > Chordata > Mammalia > Rodentia > Heteromyidae > Perognathus > Perognathus longimembris. Next base: position 42,132 of record NW_025957921.1, on the reverse strand, counting down.
ACACATAAATGTGGAGAGAAGGGCAGTGCGCGCAGGAGCAAAGGTAAACAGCAGACAGACCTGAATCCTTATCTTTTCAAGGTCGACCTCAGAACTTTGTTCAGTTTGTCTCGGTGACGGATAATGGAAGGAAGGGCAGGCAACTGGTCGACTTCATTTAAATAAACAAATAAAAAATAAGATAAACTCTCAGGAATAGATAAATAATAACAAAAAAATTGTAAAGTGGAGAAAGCGAGAGCGTGAGAATGCACTCAAGCTAACACAAACAGCACAGCACGATGCGTATATTTTTTTAAATTGACAAAATAAATCAAAAATAAATCAAAAATAAAAATAAGTGGAAAAGGCGAGAGTGCGCGAGCACACAGGAGCAAAGACAAGCAGCGCAGCTTGATGCGTAGTAAAAAAAAATAAATAGACAACTGGTCGACCTCATTAGAAATAAAAACCCAAAAGATTAGATAGACAAACAAACAAACACATAAATGTGGAGAGATGGGCAGTGCGTGCAGGAGCAAAGGTAAACAGCAGACAGACCTGAATCCTTATCTTTACAAGGTCGACCTAAGAACTTTGTTCAGTTTGTCTCGGTGACGGATAATGGAAGGAAGGGCAGGCAACTGGTCGACTTCATTTAAATAAACAAATAAAATATAAGATAAACTCTCAGGAATAGATAAATAATAACAAAAAAATTGTAAAGTGGAGAAAGCGAGAGCGCGCGAATGCACTCAAGCAAACACAAACAGCACAGCACGATGCGTATTTTTTATATTGACAAAATAAATCAAAAATAAATCAAAAATAACAATAAGTGGAAAAGGCGAGAGTGCGCGAGCACACAGGAGCAAAGACAAGCAGCGCAGCTTGATGCGTAGTAAAAAAAATAATAAATAGACAACTGGTCGACCTCATTAGAAATAAAAACCCAAAAGATTAGATAGACAAACAAACAAACACATAAATGTGGAGAGAAGTGCAGTGCGCGCAGGAGCAAAGGTAAACAGCAGACAGACCTGAATCCTTATCTTTACAAGGTCGACCTCAGAACTTTGTTCAGTTTGTCTCGGTGACGGATAATGGAAGGAAGGGCAGGCAACTGGTCGACTTCATTTAAATAAACAAATAAAAAATAAGATAAACTCTCAGGAATAGATAAATAATAACAAAAAATTGTAAAGTGGAGAAAGGGAGAGGGCGCGAATGCACTCAAGCAAACACAAACAGCACAGCACGATGCGTATGTTTTTAAATTGACAAAATAAATCAAAAATAAATCAAAAATAAAAATAAGTGGAAAAGGCGAGAGTGCGCGAGCACACAGGAGCAAATACAAGCAGCGCATCTTGATGCGTAGTAAAAAAAATAATAAATAGACAACTGGTCGACCTCATTAGAAATAAAAACCAAAAAGATTAGATAGACAAACAAACAAACACATAAATGTGGAGAGAAGGGCAGTGCGCGCAGGATCAAAGGTAAACAGCAGACAGACCTGAATCCTTATCTTTACAAGGTCGACCTCAGAACTTTGTTCAGTTTGTCTCGGTGACGGATAATGGAAGGAAGGGCAGGCAACTGGTCGACTTCATTTAAATAAACAAATAAAAAATAAGATAAACACTCAGGAATAGATAAATAATAACAAAAAAATTGTAAAGTGGAGAAAGCGAGAGCGCGCGAATGCACTCAAGCAAACACAAACAGCACAGCACGATGCGTATTTTTTTTAAATTGACAAAATAAATAAAAAATAAATCAAAAATAAAAATAAGTGGAAAAGGCGAGAGTGCGCGAGCACACAGGAGCAAAGACAAGCAGCGCAGCTTGATGCGTAGTAAAGAAAATAATAAATAGACAACTGGTCGACCTCATTAGAAATAAAAACCCAAAAGATTAGATAGACAAACAAACAAACACATAAATGTGGAGAGAAGGGCAGTGCGCGCAGGAGCAAAGGTAAACAGCAGACAGACCTGAATCCTTATCTTTACAAGGTCGACCTCAGAACTTTGTTCAGTTTGTCTCGGTGACGGATAATGGAAGGAAGTGCAGGCAACTGGTCGACTTCATTTAAATAAACAAATAAAAAATAAGATAAACTCTCAGGAATAGATAAATGATAACAAAAAAATTGTAAAGTGGAGAAAGCGAGAGCGCGCGAATGCACTCAAGCAAACACAAACAGCACAGCACGATGCGTATTTTTTTATATTGACAAAAGAAATCAAAAATAAATCAAAAATAACAATATGTGGAAAAGGCGAGAGTGTGCGAGCACACAGGAGCAAAGACAAGCAGCGCAGCTTGATGCGTAGTAAAAAAATAATAAATAGACAACTGGTCGACCTCATTAGAAATAAAAACCCAAAAGATTAGATAGACAAACAAACAAACACATAAATGTGGAGAGAAGGGCAGTGCGCGCAGGAGCAAAGGTAAACAGCAGACAGACCTGAATCCTTATCTTTACAAGGTCGACCTCAGAACTTTGTTCAGTTTGTCTCGGTGACGGATAATGGAAGGAAGGGCAGGCAACTGGTCGACTTCATTTAAATAAACAAATAAAAAATAAGAAAAACTCTCAGGAATAGATAAATAAAAACAAAAAAATTGTAAAGTGGAGAAAGCGAGAGCGCGCGAATGCACTCAAGCAAACAGAAACAGCACAGCACGATGCGTATTTTTTTATATTGACAAAATAAATCAAAAATAAATCAAAAATAACAATAAGTGGAAAAGGCGAGAGTGCGCGCGCACACAGGAGCAACGACAAGCAGCGCAGCTTGATGCGTAGTAAAAAAAATAATAAATAGACAACTGGTCGACCTCATTAGAAATAAAAACCCAAAAGATTAGATAGACAAACAAACAAACACATAAATGTGGAGAGAAGGGCAGTGGGCGCAGGAGCAAAGGTAAACAGCAGACAGACCTGAATCCTTATCTTTACAAGGTCGACCTCAGAACTTTGTTCAGTTTGTCTCGGTGACGGATAATGGAAGGAAGGTCAGGCAACTGGTCGACTTCATTTAAATAAACAAATAAAAAATAAGATAAACTCTCAGGAATAGATAAATAATAACAAAAAAATTGTAAAGTGGAGAAAGCGAGAGCGCGCGAATGCACTCAAGCAAACACAAACAGCACAGCACGATGCGTATTTTTTTTAAATTGACAAAATAAATCAAAAATAAAAATAAGTGGAAAAGGCGAGAGTGCGCGAGCACACAGGAGCAAAGACAAGCAGCGCAGCTTGATGCGTAGTAAAAAAAAAATAAATAGACAACTGGTCGACCTCATTAGAAATAAAAACCCAAAAGATTAGATAGACAAACAAACAAACACATAAATGTGGAGAGATGGGCAGTGCGCGCAGGAGCAAAGGTAAACAGCAGACAGACCTGAATCCTTATCTTTACAAGGTCGACCTCAGAACTTTGTTCAGTTTGTCTCGGTGACGGATAATGGAAGGAAGTGCAGGCAACTGGTCGACTTCATTTAAATAAACAAATAAAAAATAAGATAAACTCTCAGGAATAGATAAATAATAACAAAAAAATTGTAAAGTGGAGAAAGCGAGAGCACGCGAATGCACTCAAGCAAACACAAACAGCACAGCACGATGCGTATTTTTTTATACTGACAAAATAAATCAAAAGTAAATCAAAAATAACAATAAGTGGAAAAGGCGAGAGTGCGCGAGCACACAGGAGCAAAGACAAGCAGCGCAGCTTGATGCGTAGTAAAAAAAATAATAAATAGACAACTGGTCGACCTCATTAGAAATAAAAACCCAAAAGATTAGATAGACAAACAAACAAACACATAAATGTGGAGAGAAGGGCAGTGCGCGCAGGAGCAAATGTAAACAGCAGACAGACCTGAATCCTTATCTTTACAAGGTCGACCTCAGAACTTTGTTCAGTTTGTCTCGGTGACGGATAATGGAAGGAAGGGCAGGAAACTGGTCGACTTCATTTAAATAAACAAATACAATATAAGATAAACTCTCAGGAATAGATAAATAATAACAAAAAATTGTAAAGTGGAGAAAGCGAGAGCGCGCGAATGCACTCAAGCAAACACAAACAGCACAGCACGATGCGTATTTTTTTTAATTGACAAAATAAATCAAAAATAAATCAAAAATAAAAATAAGTGGAAAAGGCGAGAGTGCGCGAGCACACAGGAGCAAAGACCAGCAGTGCATCTTGATGCGTAGTAAAAAAAATAATAAATAGACAACTGGTCGACCTCATTAGAAATAAAAACCCAAAAGATTAGATAGACAAACAAACAAACACATTAATGTGGAGAGAAGGGCAGTGCGCGCAGGAGCAAAGGTAAACAGCAGACAGACCTGAATCCTTATCTTTACAAGGTCGACTTCAGAACTTTGTTCAGTTTGTCTCGGTGACGGATAATGGAAGGAAGGGCAGGCAACTGGTCGACTTCATTTAAATAAACAAATAAAAAATAAGATAAACTCTCAGGAATAGATAAATAATAACAAAAAAATTGTAAAGTGGAGAAAGCGAGAGAGCGCGAATGCACTGAAGCAAACACAAACAGCACAGCACGATGCGTATTTTTTATATTGACAAAATAAATCAAAAATAAATCAAAAATAACAATAAGTGGAAAAGGCGAGAGTGTGCGAGCACACAGGAGCAAAGACAAGGAGCGCAGCTTGATGCGTAGTAAAAAAAATAATAAATAGACAACTGGTCGACCTCATTAGAAATAAAAACCCAAAAGATTAGATAGACAAACAAACAAACACATAAATGTGGAGAGAAGGGCAGTGCGCGCAGGAGCAAAGGTAAACAGCAGACAGACCTGAATCCTTATCCTTACAAGGTCGACCTCAGAACTTTGTTCAGTTTGTCTCGGTGACGGATAATGGAAGGAAGGGCAGGCAACTGGTCGACTTCATTTAAATAAACAAATAAAAAATAAAATAAACTCTCAGGAATAGATAAATAATAACAAAAAAAATTGTAAAGTGCAGAAAGCGAGAGCGCGCGAATGCACTCAAGCAAACACAAACAGCACAGCACGATGCGTATTTTTTTTAAATTGACAAAATAAATCAAAAATAAATCAAAAATAAAAATAAGTGGAAAAGGCGAGAGTGCGCGAGCACACAGGATCAAAGACAAGCAGGGCAGCTTGATGCGTAGTAAAAAAAATAATAATTAGACAACTGGTCGACCTCATTAGAAATAAAAACCCAAAAGATTAGATAAACAAACAAACAAACACATAAATGTGGAGAGAAGGGCAGTGCGCTCAGGAGCAAAGGTAAACAGCAGACAGACCTGAATCCTTATCTTTACAAGGTCGACCTCAGAACTTTGTTCAGTTTGTCTCGGTGACGGATAATGGAAGGAAGGGCAGGCAACTGGTCGACTTCATTTAAATAAACAAATAAAAAATAAGATAAACTCTCAGGAATAGATAAATAATAACCAAAAAATTGTAAAGTGGAGAAAGCAAGAGCGCGCGAATGCACTCAAGCAAACACAAACAGCACAGCACGATGCGTATTTTTTTTTAAATTGACAAAATAAATAAAAAATAAATCAAAAATAAAAATAAGTGGAAAATGCGAGAGTGCGCGAGCACAGAGGAGCAAAGACAAGCAGCGCAGCTTGATGCGTAGTAAAGAAAATAATAAATAGACAACTGGTCGACCTCATTAGAAATAAAAACCCAAAAGATTAGAGAGACAAACAAACAAACACATAAATGTGGAGAGAATGGCAGTGCGCGCAGGAGCAAAGGTAAACAGCAGACAGACCTGAATCCTTATCTTTACAAGTTCGACCTCAGAACTTTGTTCAGTTTGTCTCGGTGACGGATAATGGAAGGAAGGGCATGCAACTGGTCGACTTCATTTAAATAAACAAATAAAAAATAAGATAAACTCTCAGGAATAGATAAATAATAACAAAAAAATTGTAAAGTGGAGAAAGCGAGAGCGCGCGAATGCACTCAAGCAAACACAAACAGCACAGCACGATGTGTATTTTTTTATATTGACAAAATAAATCAAAAATAAATCAAAAATAACAATAAGTGGAAAAGGCGAGAGTGCGCGAGCACACAGGAGCAAAGACAAGCAGCGCATCTTGATGCGTAGTAAAAAAAATAATAAATAGACAACTGGTCGACCTCATTAGAAATAAAAACCCAAAAGATTAGATAGACAAACAAACAAACACATAAATGTGGAGAGAAGGGCAGTGCGCGCAGGAGAAAAGGTAAACAGCAGACAGACCTGAATCCTTATCTTTACAAGGTCGACCTCAGAACTTTGTTCAGTTTGTCTCGGTGACGGATAATGGAAGGAAGGGCAGGAAACTGGTGGACTTCATTTAAATAAACAAATAAAATATAAGATAAACTCTCAGGAATAGATAAATAAAAACAAAAAATTGTAAAGTGGAGCAAGGGAGAGCGCGCGAATGCACTCAAGCAAACACAAACAGCACAGCACGATGCGTATTTTTTTTAAATTGACCAAATAAATCAAAAATAAATCAAAAATAAAAATAAGTGGAAAAGGCGAGAGTGCGCGAGCACACAGGAGCAAATACAAGCAGCGCATCTTGATGCGTAGTAAAAAAAAATAATAAATAGACAACTGGTCGACCTCATTAGAAATAAAAACCCAAAAGATTAGATAGACAAACAAACAAACACATAAATGTGGAGAGAAGGGCAGTGCGCGCAGGAGCAAAGGTAAACAGCAGACAGACCTGAATTCTTATCTTTACAAGGTCGACCTCAGAACTTTGTTCAGTTTGTCTCGGTGACGGATAATGGAAGGAAGGGCAGGCAACTGGTCGACTTCATTTAAATAAACAAATAAAAAATAAGATAAACACTCAGGAATAGATAAATAATAACAAAAAAATTGTAAAGTGGAGAAAGCGAGAGCGCGCGAATGCACTCAAGCAAACACAAACAGCACAGCACGATGCGTATTTTTTTTTAAATTGACAAAATAAATAAAAAATAAATCAAAAATAAAAATAAGTGGAAAAGGCGAGAGTGCGAGAGCACACAGGAGCAAAGACAAGCAGCGCAGCTTGATGCATAGTAAACAAAATAATAAATAGACAACTGGTCGACCTCATTAGAAATAAAAACCCAAAAGATTAGATAGACAAACAAACAAACACATAAATGTTGAGAGAAGGGCAGTGCGCGCAGGAGCAAAGGTAAACAGCAGACAGACCTGAATCCTTATCTTTACAAGGTCGACCTCAGAACTTTGTTCAGTTTGTCTCGGTGACGGATAATGGAAGGAAGGGCAGGAAACTGGTCGACTTCATTTAAATAAACAAATATAATATAAGATAAACTCTCAGGAATAGATAAATAATAACAAAAAATTGTAAAGTGGAGAAAGCGAGAGCGCGCGAATGCACTCAAGCAAACACAAACAGCACAGCACGATGCGTATTTTTTTTAAATTGACAAAATAAATCAAAAATAAATCAAAAATAAAAATAAGTGGAAAAGGCGAGATTGCGCGAGCACACAGGAGCAAAGACAAGCAGCGCATCTTGATGCGTAGTAAAAAAAATAATAAATAGACAACTGGTCGAACTCATTAGAAATAAAAACCCAAAAGATTAGATAGACAAACAAACAAACACATAAATGTGGAGAGAAGGGCAGTGCGCGCAGGAGCAAAGGTAAACAGCAGACAGAACTGAATCCTTATCTTTACAAGGTCGACCTCAGAACTTTGTTCAGTTTATCTCGGTGACGGATAATGGAAGGAAGGGCAGGCAACATTTCGACTTCATTTAAATAAACAAATAAAAAATAAGATAAACACTCAGGAATAGATAAATAATAACAAAAAAATTGTAAAGTGGAGAAAGCGAGAGCGCGCGAATGCACTCAAGCAAACACAAACAGCACAGCACGATGCGTATTTTTTTATATTGACAAAGTAAATCAAAAATAAATCAAAAATAACAATAAGTAGAAAAGTCGAGAGTGCGCGAGCACACAGGAGCAAAGACAAGCAGCGCAGCTTGATGCGTAGTAAAAAAAATAATAAATAGACAACTGGTCGACCTCATTAGAAATAAAAACCCAAAAGATTAGATAGACAAACAAACAAACACATAAATGTGGAGAGAAGGGCAGTGCACGCAGGAGCAAAGGTAAACAGCAGACAGACCTGAATCCTTATCTTTACAAGGTCGACCTCAGAACTTTGTTCAGTTTGTCTCGGTGACGGATAATGGAAGGAAGGGCAGGCAACTGGTCGACTTCATTTAAATAAACAAATAAAATATAAGATAAACTCTCAGGAATAGATAAATAATAACAAAAAAATTGTAAAGTGGAGAAAGCGAGAGCGCGCGAATGCACTCAAGCAAACACAAACAGCACAGCACGATGCGTATTTTTTTTTAAATTGACAAAATAAATCAAAAATAAATCAAAAATAAAAATAAGTGGAAAAGGCGAGCGTGCGCGAGCACACAGGAGCAAAGACAAGCAGCGCAGCTTGATGCGTAGTAAAAAAAATAATAAATAGACAACTGGTCGACCTCATTAGAAATAAAAACCCAAAAGATTAGATAGACAAACAAACAAACACATAAATGTGCAGAGATGGGCAGTGCGCGCAGGAGCAAAGGTAAACAGCAGACAGACCTGAATACTTATTTTTACAAGGTCGACCTCAGAACTTTGTTCAGTTTGTCTCGGTGACGGATAATGGAAGGAAGGGCAGGCAACTGGTCGACTTCATTTAAATAAACAAATAAAAAATAAGATAAACTCTCAGGAATAGATAAATAATAACCAAAAAATTGTAAAGTGGAGAAAGCGAGAGCGCGCGATTGCACTCAAGCAAACACAAACAGCACAGCACGATGCGTATATTTTTTTAAATTGACAAAATAAATCAAAAATAAATCAAAAATAAAAATAAGTGGAAAAGGCGAGAGTGCGCGAGCACACAGGAGCAAATACAAGCAACGCATCTTGATGCGTAGTAAAAAAAAATAATAAATAGACAACTGGTCGACCTCATTAGAAATAAAAACCCAAAAGATTAGATAGACAAACAAACAAACACATAAATGTGGAGAGAAGGGCAGTGCGCGCAGGAGCAAAGGTAAACAGCAGACAGACCTGAATTCTTATCTTTACAAGGTCGACCTCAGAACTTTGTTCAGTTTGTCTCGGTGACGGATAATGGAAGGAAGGGCAGGCAACTGGTCGACTTCATTTAAATAAACAAATAAAAAATAAGATAAACACTCAGGAATAGATAAATAATAACAAAAAAATTGTAAGGTGGAGAAAGCGAGAGCGCGCGAATGCACTCAAGCAAACACAAACAGCACAGCACGATGCGTATTTTTTTTTAAATTGACAAAATAAATAAAAAATAAATCAAAAATAAAAATAAGTGGAAAAGGCGAGAGTGCGCGAGCACACAGGAGCAAAGACAAGCAGCGCAGCTTGATGCATAGTAAAGAAAATAATAAATAGACAACTGGTCGACCTCATTAGAAATAAAAACCCAAAAGATTAGATAGACAAACAAACAAACACATAAATGTTGAGAGAAGGGCAGTGCGCGCAGGAGCAAAGGTAAACAGCAGACAGACCTGAATCCTTATCTTTACAAGGTCGACCTCAGAACTTTGTTCAGTTTGTCTCGGTGACGGATAATGGAAGGAAGGGCAGGAAACTGGTCGACTTCATTTAAATAAACAAATATAATATAAGATAAACTCTCAGGAATAGATAAATAATAACAAAAAATTGTAAAGTGGAGAAAGCGAGAGCGCGCGAATGCACTCAAGCAAACACAAACAGCACAGCACGATGCGTATTTTTTTTAATTGACAAAATAAATCAAAAATAAATCAAAAATAAAAATAAGTGGAAAAGGCGAGAGTGCGCGAGCACACAGGAGCAAAGACAAGCACCGCATCTTGATGCGTAGTAAAAAAAATAATAAATAGACAACTGGTCGACCTCATTAGAAATAAAAACCCAAAAGATTAGATAGACAAACAAACAAACACATAAATGTGGAGAGAAGGGCAGTGCGCGCAGGAGCAAATGTAAACAGCAGACACACCTGAATCCTTATCTTTACAAGGTCGACCTCAGAACTTTGTTCAGTTTGTCTCGGTGACGGATAATGGAAGGAAGGGCAGGCAACAGGTCGACTTCATTTAAATAAACAAATAAAAAATAAGATAAACACTCAGGAATAGATAAATAATAACAAAAAAATTGTAAAGTGGAGAAAGCGAGAGCGCGCGAATGCACTCAAGCAAACACAAACAGCACAGCACGATGCGTATTTTTTTATATTGACAAAATAAATCAAAAATAAATCAAAAATAACAATAAGTGGAAAAGGCGAGAGTGCGCGAGCACACAGGAGCAAAGACAAGCAGCGCAGGTTGATGCGTAGTAAAAAAAATAATAAATAGACAACTGGTCGACCTCATTAGAAATAAAAACCCAAAAGATTAGATAGACAAACAAACACATAAATGTGGAGAGAAGGGCAGTGCACGCAGGAGCAAAGGTAAACAGCAGACAGACCTGAATCCTTATCTTTACAAGGTCGACCTCAGAACTTTGTTCAGTTTGTCTCGGTGACGGATAATGGAAGGAAGGGCAGGCAACTGGTCGACTTCATTTAAATAAACAAATAAAATATAAGATAAACTCTCAGGAATAGATAAATAATAACAAAAAAATTGTAAAGTGGAGAAAGCGAGAGCGCGCGAATGCACTCAAGCAAACACAAACAGCACAGCACGATGCGTATTTTTTTTAAATTGACAAAATAAATAAAAAATAAATCAAAAATAAAAATAAGTGGAAAAGGCGAGAGTGCGCGAGCACACAGGAGCAAAGACAAGCAGCGCAGCTTGATGCGTAGTAAAAAAAATAATAAATAGACAACTGGTCGACCTCATTAGAAATAAAAACCCAAAAGATTAGATAGACAAACAAACAAACACATAAATGTGCAGAGATGGGCAGTGCGCGCAGGAGCAAAGGTAAACAGCAGACAGACCTGAATCCTTATCTTTACAAGGTCGACCTCAGAACTTTGTTCAGTTTGTCTCGGTGACGGATAATGGAAGGAAAGGCAGGCAACTGGTCGACTTCATTTAAATAAACAAATAAAATATAAGATAAACTCTCAGGAATAGATAAATATTAACAAAAAAACTGTAAAGTGGAGAAAGCGAGAGGCGCGAATGCACTCAAGCAAACACAAACAGCACAGCACGATGCGTATTTTTTTTTAAATTGACAAAATAAATCAAAAATAAATCAAAAATAAAAATAAGTGGAAAAGGCAAGAGTGCGCGAGCACACAGGAGCAAAGACAAGCAGCGCAGCTTGATGCGTAGTAAAAAAAATAATAAATAGACAACTGGTCGACCTCATTAGAAATAAAAACCCAAAAGATTAGATAGACAAACAAACAAACACATAAATGTGGAGAGAAGGGCAGTGAGCTCAGGAGCAAAGGTTAACAGCAGACAGACCTGAATCCTTATCTTTACAAGGTCGACCTCAGAACTTTGTTCAGTTTGTCTCGGTGACGGATAATGGAAGGAAGGGCAGGCAACTGGTGGACTTCATTTAAATAAACAAATAAAAAATAATATAAACTCTCAGGAATAGATAAATAATAACAAAAAAAATGTAAAGTGGAGAAAGTGAGAGCGCGCGAATGCACTCAAGCAAACACAAACGGCACAGCAGGATGCGTATTTTTTTAAAAAATTGACAAAATAAATCAAAAATAAATCAAAAATAAAAATCAGTGGAAAAGGCGAGAGTGCGCGAGCACACAGGAGCAAAGACAAGCAGCGCAGCTTGATGCGTAGTAAAAAAAATAATAAATAGACAACTGGTCGAACTCATTAGAAATAAAAACCCAAAAGATTAGATAGACAAACAAACAAACACATAAATGTGGAGAGAAGGGCAGTGCGGGCAGGAGCAAATGTAAACAGCAGACAGACCTGAATCCTTATCTTTACAAGGTCGACCTCAGAACTTTGTTCAGTTTGTCTCGGTGAAGGATAATGGAAGGAAGGGCAGGCAACTGGTCGACTTCATTTAAATAAACAAATAAAAAATATGATAAACTCTCAGGAATAGATAAATAATAACAAAAAAATTGTAAAGTGGAGAAAGCGAGAGCGCGCGAATGCACTCAAGCAAACACAAACAGCACAGCACGATGCGTATTTTTTTAAAAAAATTGACAAAATAAATCAAAAATAAATCAAAAATAAAAATAAGTGGAAAAGGCGAGAGTGCGCGAACACACAGGAGCAAAGACAAGCAGCGCAGCTTGATGCGTAGTAAAAAAAAATAATAAATAGACAACTGGTCGACCTCATTAGAAATAAAAACCCAAAAGATTGGATAGACAAACAAACAAACACATAAATGTGGAGAGAAGGGCAGTGCGCGCAGGAGCAAAGGTAAACAGCAGACAGACCTGAATCCTTATCTTTACAAGGTCGACCTCAGAACTTTGTTCAGTTTGTCTCGGTGACGGATAATGGAAGGAAGGGAAGGCAACTGGTCGACTTCATTTAAATAAACAAATAAAAAATAAGATAAACTCTCAGGAATAGATAAATAATAACAAAAAAATTGTAAAGTGCACAAAGCGAGAGCGCGCGAAAGCACTCAAGCAAACACAAACAGCACAGCACGATGCGTATTTTTTTTTAAATTGACAAAATAAATCAAAAATAAATCAAAAATAAAAATAAGTGGAAAAGGCGTGAGTGCGCGAGCACACAGGAGCAAAGACAAGCAGCGCAGCTTGATGCGTAGTAAAAAAAATAATAAATAGACAACTGGTCGACCTCATTAGAAATAAAAACCCAAAAGATTAGATAGACAAACAAACAAACACATAAATGTGGAGAGAAGGGCAGTGCGGGCAGGAGCAAATGTAAACAGCAGACAGACCTAAATCCTTATCTTTACAAGGTCGACCTCAGAACTTTGTTCAGTTTGTCTCGGTGAAGGATAATGGAAGGAAGGGCAGGCAACTGGTATACTTCATTTAAATAAACAAATAAAAAATAAGATAAACTCTCAGGAATAGATAAATAATAACAAAAAAATTGTAAAGTGGAGAAAGCGAGAGCGCGCGAATGCACTCAAGCAAACACAAACAGCACAGCACGATGTGTATTTTTTTAAAAAAATTGACAAAATAAATCAAAAATAAATCAAAAATAAAAATAAGTGGAAAAGGCGAGAGTGCGCGAGCACACAGGAGCAAAGACAAGCAGCGCAGCTTGATGCGTAGTAAAAAAAAATAATAAATAGACAACTGGTCGACCTCATTAGAAATAAAAACCCAAAAGATTGGATAGACAAACAAACAAACACATAAATGTGGAGAGAAGGGCAGTGCGCGCAGGAGCAAAGGTAAACAGCAGACAGACCTGAATCCTTATCTTTACAAGGTCGACCTCAGAACTTTGTTCAGTTTGTCTCGGTGACGGATAATGGAAGGAAGGGCAGGCAACTGGTCGACTTCATTTAAATAAACAAATAAAAAATAAGATAAACACTCAGGAATAGATAAATAATAACAAAAAAATTGTAAAGTGGAGAAAGCGAGAGCGCGCGAATGCACTCAAGCAAACACAAACAGCACAGCACGATGCGTATTTTTTATTAAATTGACAAAATAAATCAAAAATAAAAATAAGTGGAAAAGGCGAGAGTGCGCGAGCACACAGGAGCAAAGACAAGCAGCGCAGCTTGATGCATAGTAAAGAAAATAATAAATAGACAACTGGTCGACCTCATTAGAAATAAAAACCCAAAAGATTAGATAGACAAACAAACAAACACATAAATGTTGAGAGAAGGGCAGTGCGCGCAGGAGCAAAGGTAAACAGCAGACAGACCTGAATCCTTATCTTTACAAGGTCGACCTCAGAACTTTGTTCAGTTTGTCTCGGTGACGGATAATGGAAGGAAGGGCAGGAAACTGGTCGACTTCATTTAAATAAACAAATATAATATAAGATAAACTCTCAGGAATAGATAAATAATAACAAAAAATTGTAAAGTGGAGAAAGCGAGAGCGCGCGAATGCACTCAAGCAAACACAAAAGCACAGCACGATGCGTATTTTTTTTAATTGACAAAATAAATCAAAAATAAATCAAAAATAAAAATAAGTGGAAAAGGCGAGAGTGCGCGAGCACACAGGAGCAAAGACAAGCAGCGCATCTTGATGCGTAGTAAAAAAAATAATAAATAGACAACTGGTCGACCTCATTAGAAATAAAAACCCAAAAGATTAGATAGACAAACAAACAAACACATAAATGTGGAGAGAAGGGCAGTGCGCGCAGGAGCAAAGGTAAACAGCAGACAGACCTGAATCCTTATCTTTACAAGGTCGACCTCAGAACTTTGTTCAGTTTGTCTCGGTGACGGATAATGGAAGGAAGGGCAGGCAACAGGTCGACTTCATTTAAATAAACAAATAAAAAATAAGATAAACACTCAGGAATAGATAAATAATAACAAAAAAATTGTAAAGTGGAGAAAGCGAGAGCGCGCGAATGCACTCAAGCAAACACAACCAGCACAGCACGATGCGTATTTTTTTATATTGACAAAATAAATCAAAAATAAATCAAAAATAACAATAAGTGGAAAAGGCGTGAGTGCGCGAGCACACAGGAGCAAAGACAAGCAGCGCAGCTTGATGCGTAGTAAAAAAAATAATAAATAGACAACTGGTCGACCTCATTAGAAATAAAAACCCAAAAGATTAGATAGACAAACAAACAAACACATAAATGTGGAGAGAAGGGCAGTGCACGCAGGAGCAAAGGTAAACAGCAGACAGACCTGAATCCTTATCTTTACAAGGTCGACCTCAGAACTTTGTTCAGTTTGTCTCGGTGACGGATAATGGAAGGAAGGGCTGGCAACTGGTCGACTTCATTTAAATAAAAAAATAAAATATAAGATAAACTCTCAGGAATAGATAAATAATAACAAAAAAATTGTAAAGTGGAGAAAGCGAGAGCGCGCGAATGCACTCAAGAAAACACAAACAGCACAGCACGATGCGTATTTTTTTTTAAACTGACAAAATAAATCAAAAATAAATCAAAAATAAAAATAAGTGGAAAAGGCGAGAGTGCGCGAGCACACAGGAGCAAAGACAAGCAGCGCAGCTTGATGCGTAGTAAAAAAAATAATAAATAGACAACTGGTCGACCTCATTAGAAATAAAAACCCAAAAGATTAGATAGACAAACAAACAAACACATAAATGTGCAGAGATGGGCAGTGCGCGCAGGAGCAAAGGTAAACAGCAGACAGACCTGAATACTTATTTTTACAAGGTCGACCTCAGAACTTTGTTCAGTTTGTCTCGGTGACGGATAATGGAAGGAAGGGCAGGCAACTGGTCGACTTCATTTAAATAAACAAATAAAAAATAAGATAAACTCTCAGGAATAGATAAATAATAACCAAAAAATTGTAAAGTGGAGAAAGCGAGAGCGCGCGAATGCACTCAAGCAAACACAAACAGCACAGCACGATGCGTATATTTTTTTAAATTGACAAAATAAATCAAAAATAAATCAAAAATTAAAATAAGTGGAAAAGGCGAGAGTGCGCGAGCACACAGGAGCAAAGACAAGCAGCGCAGCTTGATGCGTAGTAAAAAAAAAATAAATAGACAACTGGTCGACCTCATTAGAAATAAAAACCCAAAAGATTAGATAGACAAACAAACAAACACATAAATGTGGAGAGATGGGCAGTGCGCGCAGGAGCAAAGGTAAACAGCAGACAGACCTGAATCCTTATCTTTACAAGGTCGACCTCAGAACTTTGTTCAGTTTGTCTCGGTGATGGATAATGGAAGGAAGGGCAGGCAACTGGTCGACTTCATTTAAATAAACAAATAAAAAATAAGATAAACTCTCAGGAATAGATAAATAATAACAAAAAAATTGTAAAGTGGAGAAAGCGAGAGCGCGCGAATGCACTCAAGCAAACACAAACAGCACAGCACGATGCGTATTTTTTTATATTGACAAAATAAATCAAAAATAAATCAAAAATAACAATAAGTGGAAAAGGCGAGAGTGCGCGAGCACACAGGAGCAAAGACAAGCAGCGCAGCTTGATGCGTAGTAAAAAAAATAATAAATAGACAACTGGTCGAACTCATTAGAAATAAAAACCCAAAAGATTAGATAGACAAACAAACAAACACATAAATGTGGAGAGATGGGCAGTGCGCGCAGGAGCAAAGGTAAACAGCAGACAGACCTGAATCCTTATCTTTACAAGGTCGACCTCAGAACTTTGTTCAGTTTGTCTCGGTGACGGATAATGGAAGGAAGGGCAGGCAACTGGTCGACTTCATTTAAATAAACAAATAAAATATAAGATAAACTCTCAGGAATAGATAAATATTTACAAAAAAATTGTAAAGTGGAGAAAGCGAGAGCGCGCGAATGCACTCAAGCAAACACAAACAGCACAGCACGATGCGTATTTTTTTAAAAAATTGACAAAATAAATCAAAAATAAATCAAAAATAAAAATAAGTGGAAAAGGCAAGAGTGCGCGAGCACACAGGAGCAAAGACAAGCAGCGCAGCTTGATGCGTAGTAAAAAAAATAATAAATAGACAACTGGTCGACCTCATTAGAAATAAAAACCCAAAAGATTAGATAGACAAACAAACAAACACATAAATGTGGAGAGAAGGGCAGTGAGCGCAGGAGCAAAGGTAAACAGCAGACAGACCTGAATCCTTATCTTTACAAGGTCGACCTCAGAACTTTGTTCAGTTTGTCTCGGTGACGGATAATGGAAGGAAGGGCAGGCAACTGGTGGACTTCATTTAAATAAACAAATAAAAAATAATATAAACTCTCAGGAATAGATAAATAATAACAAAAAAAATGTAAAGTGGAGAAAGCGAGAGCGCGCGAATGCACTCAAGCAAACACAAACGGCACAGCAGGATGCGTATTTTTTTAAAAAATTGACAAAATAAATCAAAAATAAATCAAAAATAAAAATCAGTGGAAAAGGCGAGAGTGCGCGAGCACACAGGAGCAAAGACAAGCAGCGCAGCTTGATGCGTAGTAAAAAAAATAATAAATAGACAACTGGTCGACCTCATTAGAAATAAAAACCCAAAAGATTAGATAGACAAACAAACAAACACATAAATGTGGAGAGAAGGGCAGTGCGGGCAGGAGCAAATGTAAACAGCAGACAGACCTGAATCCTTATCTTTACAAGGTCGACCTCAGAACTTTGTTCAGTTTGTCTCGGTGAAGGATAATGGAAGGAAGGGCAGGCAACTGGTCGACTTCATTTAAATAAACAAATAAAAAATAAGATAAACTCTCAGGAATAGATAAATAATAACAAAAAAATTGTAAAGTGGAGAAAGCGAGAGCGCGCGAATGCACTCAAGCAAACACAAACAGCACAGCACGATGCGTATTTTTTTAAAAAAATTGACAAAATAAATCAAAAATAAATCAAAAATAAAAATAAGTGGAAAAGGCGAGAGTGCGCGAACACACAGGAGCAAAGACAAGCAGCGCAGCTTGATGCGTAGTAAAAAAAAATAATAAATAGACAACTGGTCGACCTCATTAGAAATAAAAACCCAAAAGATTGGATAGACAAACAAACAAACACATAAATGTGGAGAGAAGGGCAGTGCTCGCAGGAGCAAAGGTAAACAGCAGACAGACCTGAATCCTTATCTTTACAAGGTCGATCTCAGAACTTTGTTCAGTTTGTCTCGGTGACGGATAATGGAAGGAAGGGCAGGCAACTGGTCGACTTCATTTAAATAAACAAATAAAAAATAAGATAAACTCTCAGGAATAGATAAATAATAACAAAAAAATTGTAAAGTGCACAAAGCGAGAGCGCGCGAAAGCACTCAAGCAAACACAAACAGCACAGCACGATGCGTATTTTTTTTAAATTGACAAAATAAATCAAAAATAAATAAAAAATAAAAATAAGTGGAAAAGGCGAGAGTGCGCGAGCACACAGGAGCAAAGACAAGCAGCGCAGCTTGATGCGTAGTAAAAAAAATAATAAATAGACAACTGGTCGACCTCATTAGAAATAAAAACCCAAAAGATTAGATAGACAAACAAACAAACACATAAATGTGGAGAGAAGGGCAGTGTGAGCAGGAGCAAAGGTAAACAGCAGACAGACCTGAATCCTTATCTTTACAAGGTCGACCTCAGAACTTTGTTCAGTTTGTCTCGGTGACGGATAATGGAAGGAAGGGCAGGCAACTGGTCGACTTCTTTTAAATAAACAAATAAAAAATAAGATAAACTCTCAGGAATAGATAAATAATATCCAAAAAATTGTAAAGTGGAGAAAGCGAGAGCGCACGAATGCACTCAAGCAAACACAAACGGCACAGCACGATGCGTATTTTTTTTTATATTGACAAAATAAATCAAAAATAAATAAAAAATAACAATAAGTGGAAAAGGCGAGAGTGCGCGAGCACACAGGAGCAAAGAAAAGCAGCGCAGCTTGATGCGTAGTAAAAAAAATAATAAATAGACAACTGGTCGACCTCATTAGAAATAAAAACCCAAAAGATTAGATAGACAAACAAACAAACACATAAATGTGGAGAGAAGGGCAGTGCGCGCAGGAGCAAAGGTAAACAGCAGACAGACCTGAATCCTTATCTTTACAAGGTCGACCTGAGAACTTTGTTCAGTTTGTCTCGGTGACGGATAATGGAAGGAAGGGCAGGCAACTGGTCGACTTCATTTAAATAAACAAATAAAAATTAAGATAAACTCTCAGGAATAGATAAATAATAACAAAAAAATTGTAAAGTGCAGAAAGTGAGAGCGCGCGAATGCACTCAAGCAAACACAAACAGCACAGCACGATGCGTATTTTTTTAAAAAATTGACAAAATAAATAAAAAATAAATCAAAAATAAAAATAAGTGGAAAAGGCCAGAGTGCGCGAGCACACAGGAGCAAAGACAAGCAGCGCAGCTTAACGCGTAGTAAAAAAAAATAATAAATAGACAACTGGTCGACCTCATTAGAAATAAAAACCCAAAAGATTAGATAGACAAACCAACAAACACATAAATGTGGAGAGAAGGGCAGTGCGGGCAGGAGCAAAGGAAAACAGCAGACAGACCTGAATCCTTATCTTTACAAGGTCGACCTCAGAACTTTGTTCAGTTTTTCTCGGTGACGGATAATGGAAGGAAGGGCAGGCAACTGGTCGACATCATTTAAATAAACAAATAAAAATAATATAAACTCTCAGGAATAGATAAATAATAACAAAATAATTGTAAAGTGGAGAAAGCGAGAGCGCGCGAATGCACTCAAGCAAACACAAACAGCACAGCAGGATGCGTATTTTTTTTAAAAAATTGACAAAATAAATCAAAAATAAATCAAAAATAAAAATAAGTGGAAAAGGCGAAGTGCGCGAGCACACAGGAGCAAAGACAAGCAGCGCAGCTTGATGCATAGTAAAAAAAATAATAAATAGACAACTGGTCGACCTCATTAGAAATAAAAACCCAAAAGATTAGATAGACAAACAAACAAACACATAAATGTGGAGAGAAGGGCAGTGCCCGCAGGAGCAAATGTAAACAGCAGACAGACCTGAATCCTTATCTTTACAAGGTCGACCTCAGAACTTTGTTCAGGTTGTCTCGGTGACGGATAATGGAAGGAAGGGCAGGCAACTGGTCGACTTCATTTAAATAAACAAATAAAAAATAAGATAAACTCTCAGGAATAGATAAATAATAACAAAAAAATTGTAAAGTGGAGAAAGCGAGAGCGCGCGAATGCACTCAAGCAAACACAAACAGCACAGCACGATGCGTATTTTTTAAAAAAATTGACAAAATAAATCAAAAATAAATCAAAAATAACAATAAGTGGAAAAGGCGAGAGTGCGCGAGCACACAGGAGCAAAGACAAGCAGCGCAGCTTGATGCGTAGTAAAAAAAATAATAAATAGACAACTGGTCGAACTCATTAGAAATAAAAACCCAAAAGATTAGATAGACAAACAAACAAACACATAAATGTGGAGAGATGGGCAGTGCGCGCAGGAGCAAAGGTAAACAGCAGACAGACCTGAATCCTTATCTTTACAAGGTCGACCTCAGAACTTTGTTCAGTTTGTCTCGGTGACGGATAATGGAAGGAAGGGCAGGCAACTGGTCGACTTCATTTAAATAAACAAATAAAATATATGATAAACTCTCAGGAATAGATAAATATTTACAAAAAAATTGTAAAGTGGAGAAAGCGAGAGCGCGCGAATGCACTCAAGCAAACACAAACAGCACAGCACGATGCGTATTTTTTTAAAAAATTGACAAAATAAATCAAAAATAAATCAAAAATAAAAATAAGTGGAAAAGGCAAGAGTGCGCGAGCACACAGGAGCAAAGACAAGCAGCGCAGCTTGATGCGTAGTAAAAAAAATAATAAATAGACAACTGGTCGACCTCATTAGAAATAAAAACCCAAAAGATTAGATAGACAAACAAACAAACACATAAATGTGGAGAGAAGGGCAGTGAGCGCAGGAGCAAAGGTAAACAGCAGACAGACCTGAATCCTTATCTTTACAAGGTCGACCTCAGAACTTTGTTCAGTTTGTCTCGGTGACGGATAATGGAAGGAAGGGCAGGCAACTGGTGGACTTCATTTAAATAAACAAATAAAAAATAATATAAACTCTCAGGAATAGATAAATAATAACAAAAAAAATGTAAAGTGGAGAAAGCGAGAGCGCGCGAATGCACTCAAGCAAACACAAACGGCACAGCAGGATGCGTATTTTTTTAAAAAATTGACAAAATAAATCAAAAATAAATCAAAAATAAAAATCAGTGGAAAAGGCGAGAGTGCGCGAGCACACAGGAGCAAAGACAAGCAGCGCAGCTTGATGCGTAGTAAAAAAAATAATAAATAGACAACTGGTCGACCTCATTAGAAATAAAAACCCAAAAGATTAGATAGACAAACAAACAAACACATAAATGTGGAGAGAAGGGCAGTGCGGGCAGGAGCAAATGTAAACAGCAGACAGACCTGAATCCTTATCTTTACAAGGTCGACCTCAGAACTTTGTTCAGTTTGTCTCGGTGAAGGATAATGGAAGGAAGGGCAGGCAACTGGTCGACTTCATTTAAATAAACAAATAAAAAATAAGATAAACTCTCAGGAATAGATAAATAATAACAAAAAAATTGTAAAGTGGAGAAAGCGAGAGCGCGCGAATGCACTCAAGCAAACACAAACAGCACAGCACGATGCGTATTTTTTTAAAAAAATTGACAAAATAAATCAAAAATAAATCAAAAATAAAAATAAGTGGAAAAGGCGAGAGTGCGCGAACACACAGGAGCAAAGACAAGCAGCGCAGCTTGATGCGTAGTAAAAAAAAATAATAAATAGACAACTGGTCGACCTCATTAGAAATAAAAACCCAAAAGATTGGATAGACAAACAAACAAACACATAAATGTGGAGAGAAGGGCAGTGCTCGCAGGAGCAAAGGTAAACAGCAGACAGACCTGAATCCTTATCTTTACAAGGTCGATCTCAGAACTTTGTTCAGTTTGTCTCGGTGACGGATAATGGAAGGAAGGGCAGGCAACTGGTCGACTTCATTTAAATAAACAAATAAAAAATAAGATAAACTCTCAGGAATAGATAAATAATAACAAAAAAATTGTAAAGTGCACAAAGCGAGAGCGCGCGAAAGCACTCAAGGAAACACAAACAGCACAGCACGATGCGTATTTTTTTTTAAATTGACAAAATAAATCAAAAATAAATAAAAAATAAAAATAAGTGGAAAAGGCGAGAGTGCGCGAGCACACAGGAGCAAAGACAAGCAGCGCAGCTTGATGCGTAGTAAAAAAAATAATAAATAGACAACTGGTCGACCTCATTAGAAATAAAAACCCAAAAGATTAGATAGACAAACAAACAAACACATAAATGTGGAGAGAAGGGCAGTGTGAGCAGGAGCAAAGGTAAACAGCAGACAGACCTGAATCCTTATCTTTACAAGGTCGACCTCAGAACTTTGTTCAGTTTGTCTCGGTGACGGATAATGGAAGGAAGGGCAGGCAACTGGTCGACTTCATTTAAATAAACAAATAAAAAATAAGATAAACTCTCAGGAATAGATAAATAATATCCAAAAAATTGTAAAGTGGAGAAAGCGAGAGCGCACGAATGCACTCAAGCAAACACAAACGGCACAGCACGATGCGTATTTTTTTTATATTGACAAAATAAATCAAAAATAAATAAAAAATAACAATAAGTGGAAAAGGCGAGAGTGCGCGAGCACACAGGAGCAAAGAAAAGCAGCGCAGCTTGATGCGTAGTAAAAAAAATAATAAATAGACAACTGGTCGACCTCATTAGAAATAAAAACCCAAAAGATTAGATAGACAAACAAACAAACACATAAATGTGGAGAGAAGGGCAGTGCGCGCAGGAGCAAAGGTAAACAGCAGACAGACCTGAATCCTTATCTTTACAAGGTCGACCTGAGAACTTTGTTCAGTTTGTCTCGGTGACGGATAATGGAAGGAAGGGCAGGCAACTGGTCGACTTCATTTAAATAAACAAATAAAAATTAAGATAAACTCTCAGGAATAGATAAATAATAACAAAAAAATTGTAAAGTGCAGAAAGTGAGAGCGCGCGAATGCACTCAAGCAAACACAAACAGCACAGCACGATGCGTATTTTTTTAAAAAATTGACAAAATAAATAAAAAATAAATCAAAAATAAAAATAAGTGGAAAAGGCCAGAGTGCGCGAGCACACAGGAGCAAAGACAAGCAGCGCAGCTTAACGCGTAGTAAAAAAAAATAATAAATAGACAACTGGTCGACCTCATTAGAAATAAAAACCCAAAAGATTAGATAGACAAACCAACAAACACATAAATGTGGAGAGAAGGGCAGTGCGGGCAGGAGCAAAGGAAAACAGCAGACAGACCTGAATCCTTATCTTTACAAGGTCGACCTCAGAACTTTGTTCAGTTTTTCTCGGTGACGGATAATGGAAGGAAGGGCAGGCAACTGGTCGACATCATTTAAATAAACAAATAAAAATAATATAAACTCTCAGGAATAGATAAATAATAACAAAATAATTGTAAAGTGGAGAAAGCGAGAGCGCGCGAATGCACTCAAGCAAACACAAACAGCACAGCAGGATGCGTATTTTTTTTAAAAAATTGACAAAATAAATCAAAAATAAATCAAAAATAAAAATAAGTGGAAAAGGCGAAGTGCGCGAGCACACAGGAGCAAAGACAAGCAGCGCAGCTTGATGCATAGTAAAAAAAATAATAAATAGACAACTGGTCGACCTCATTAGAAATAAAAACCCAAAAGATTAGATAGACAAACAAACAAACACATAAATGTGGAGAGAAGGGCAGTGCCCGCAGGAGCAAATGTAAACAGCAGACAGACCTGAATCCTTATCTTTACAAGGTCGACCTCAGAACTTTGTTCAGGTTGTCTCGGTGACGGATAATGGAAGGAAGGGCAGGCAACTGGTCGACTTCATTTAAATAAACAAATAAAAAATAAGATAAACTCTCAGGAATAGATAAATAATAACAAAAAAATTGTAAAGTGGAGAAAGCGAGAGCGCGCGAATGCACTCAAGCAAACACAAACAGCACAGCACGATGCGTATTTTTTAAAAAAATTGACAAAATAAATCAAAAATAAATCAAAAATAAAAATAAGTGGAAAAGGCCAGAGTGCGCGAGCACACAGGAGCAAAGACAAGCAGCGCAGGTTGATGCGTAGTAAAAAAAAAATAATAAATAGACAACTGGTCGACCTCATTAGAAATAAAAACCCAAAAGATTGGATAGACAAACAAACAAACACATAAATGTGGAGAGAAGGGCAGTGCGCGCAGGAGCAAAGGTACACAGCAGACAGACCTGAATCCTTATCTTTACAAGGTCGACCTCAGAACTTTTTTCAGTTTGTCTCGGTGACGGATAATGGAAGGAAGGGCAGGCAACTGGTCGACTTCATTTAAATAAACAAATAAAAAATAAGATAAACTCTCAGGAATAGATAAATAATAACAAAAAAATTGTAAAGTGCACAAAGCGAGAGCGCGCGAAAGCACTCAAGCAAACACAAACAGCACAGCACGATGCGTATTTTTTTTTAATTGAGAAAATAAATCAAAAATAAATCAAAAATAAAAATAAGTGGAAAAGGCGAGAGTGCGCAAGCACACAGGAGCAAAGACAAGCAGCGCAGCTTGATGCGTAGTAAAAAAAATAATAAATAGACAACTGGTCGACCTCATTAGAAATAAAAACCCAAAAGATTAGATAGACAAACAAACAAACACATAAATGTGGAGAGAAGGGCAGTGTGCGCAGGAGCAAAGGTAAACAGCAGACAGACCTGAATCCTTATCTTTACAAGGTCGACCTCAGAACTTTGTTCAGTTTGTCTCGGTGACGGATAATGGAAGGAAGGGCAGGCAACTGGTCGACTTCATTTAAATAAACAAATAAAAAATAAGATAAACTCTCAGGAATAGATAAATAATATCCAAAAAATTGTAAAGTGGAGAAAGCGAGAGCGCACGAATGCACTCAAGCAAACACAAACGGCACAGCACGATGCGTATTTTTTTTATATTGACAAAATAAATCAAAAATAAATCAAAAATAAAAATAAGTGGAAAAGGCGAGAGTGCGCGAGCACACAGGAGCAAAGACAAGCAGCGCAGCTTGATGCGTAGTAAAAAAAATAATAAATAGACAACTGGTCGACCTCATTAGAAATAAAAACCCAAAAGATTAGATAGACAAACAAACAAACACATAAATGTGGAGAGAAGGGCAGTGCGCGCAGGAGCAAATGTAAACAGCAGACAGACCTGAATCCTTATCTTTACAAGGTCGACCTCAGAACTTTGTTCAGTTTGTCTCGGTGACGGATAATGGAAGGAAGGGCAGGCAACTGGTCGACTTCATTTAAATAAACAAATAAAAAATAAGATAAACTCTCAGGAATAGATAAATAATAACAAAAAAATTGTAAAGTGGAGAAAGCGAGAGCGCGCGAATGCACTCAAGCAAACACAAACAGCACAGCACGATGCGTATTTTTTAAAAAAATTGACAAAATAAATCAAAAATAAATCAAAAATAAAAATAAGTGGAAAAGGCCAGAGTGCGCGAGCACACAGGAGCAAAGACAAGCAGCGCAGCTTGATGCGTAGTAAAAAAAAAATAATAAATAGACAACTGGTCGACCTCATTAGAAATAAAAACCCAAAAGATTGGATAGACAAACAAACAAACACATAAATGTGGAGAGAAGGGCAGTGCGCGCAGGAGCAAAGGTACACAGCAGACAGACCTGAATCCTTATCTTTACAAGGTCGACCTCAGAACTTTGTTCAGTTTGTCTCGGTGACGGATAATGGAAGGAAGGGCAGGCAACTGGTCGACTTCATTTAAATAAACAAATAAAAAATAATATAAACTCTCAGGAATAGATAAATAATAACAAAAAAATTGTAAAGTGCACAAAGCGAGAGCGCGCGAAAGCACTCAAGCAAACACAAACAGCACAGCACGATGCGTATTTTTTTTTAATTGAGAAAATAAATCAAAAATAAATCAAAAATAAAAATAAGTGGAAAAGGCGAGAGTGCGCGAGCACACAGGAGCAAAGACAAGCAGCGCAGCTTGACGCGTAGTAAAAAAAAATAATAAATAGACAACTGGTCGACCTCATTAGAAATAAAAACCCAAAAGATTAGATAGACAAACCAACTAACACATAAATGTGGAGAGAAGGGCAGTGCGGGCAGGAGCAAAGGTAAACAGCAGACAGACCTGAATCCTTATCTTTACAAGGTCGACCTCAGAACTTTGTTCAGTTTTTCTCGGTGACGGATAATGGAAGGAAGGGCAGGCAACTGGTGGACTTCATTTAAATAAACAAATAAAAAATAATATAAACTCTCAGGAATAGATAAATAATAACAAAAAAATTGTAAAGTGGAGAAAGCGAGAGCGCGCGAATGCACTCAAGCAAACACAAACGGCACAGCAGGATGCGTATTTTTTTAAAAAATTGACAAAATAAATCAAAAATAAATCAAAAATAAAAATCAGTGGAAAAGGCTAGAGTGCGCGAGCACACAGGAGCAAAGACAAGCAGCGCAGCTTGATGCGTAGTAAAAAAAATAATAAATAGACAACTGGTCGACCTCATTAGAAATAAAAACCCAAAAGATTAGATAGACAAACAAACAAACACATAAATGTGGAGAGAAGGGCAGTGAGCGCAGGAGCAAAGGTAAACAGCAGACAGACCTGAATCCTTATCTTTACAAGGTCGACCTCAGAACTTTGTTCAGTTTTTCTTGGTGACGGATAATGGAAGGAAGGGCAGGCAACTGGTCGACTTCATTTAAATAAACAAATAAAAAATAATATAAACTCTCAGGAATAGATAAATAATAACAAAAAAATTGTAAAGTGGAGAAAGCGAGAGCGCGGGAATGCACTCAAGCAAACACAAACAGCACAGCAGGATGCGTATTTTTTTAAAAAATTGACAAAATAAATCAAAAATAAATCAAAAATAAAAATAAGTGGAAAAGGCGAGAGTGCGCGAGCACACAGGAGCAAAGACAAGCAGCGCAGCTTGATGCGTAGTAAAAAAAATAATAAATAGACAACTGGTCGACCTCATTAGAAATAAAAACCGAAAAGATTAGATAGACAAACCAACAAACACATAAATGTGGAGAGAAGGGCAGTGCGGGCAGGAGCAAAGGTAAACAGCAGACAGACCTGAATACTTATCTTTACAAGGTCGACCTCAGAACTTTGTTCAGTTTTTCTCGGTGACGGATAATGGAAGGAAGGGCAGGCAACTGGTCGACTTCATTTAAATAAACAAATAAAATATAATATAAACTCTCAGGAATAGATAAATAATAACAAAAAAATTGTAAAGTGGAGAAAGCGAGAGCGTGGGAATGCACTCAAGCAAACACAAACAGCACAGCAGGATGCGTATTTTTTTAAAAAATTGACAAAATAAATCAAAAATAAATCAAAAATAAAAATAAGTGGAAAAGGCGAGAGTGCGCGAGCACACAGGAGCAAAGACAAGCAGCGCAGCTTGATGCGTATTAAAAAAAATAATAAATAGACAACTGGTCGACCTCATTAGAAATAAAAACCCAAAAGATTAGATAGACAAACAAACAAACACATAAATGTGGAGAGAAGGGCAGTGCGGGCAGGAGCAAATGTAAACAGCAGACAGACCTGAATCCTTATCTTTACAAGGTCGACCTCAGAACTTTGTTCAGTTTGTCTCGGTGACGGATAATGGAAGGAAGGGCAGGCAACTGGTCGACTTCATTTAAATAAACAAATAAAAAATAAGATAAACTCTCAGGAATAGATAAATAATAACAAAAAAATTGTAAAGTGCACAAAGCGAGAGCGCGCGAAAGCACTCAAGCAAACACAAACAGCACAGCACGATGCGTATTTTTTTTTATTGAGAAAATAAATCAAAAATAAATCAAAAATAAAAATAAGTGGAAAAGGCGAGAGTGCGCGAGCACACAGGAGCAAAGACAAGCAGCGCAGCTTGACGCGTAGTAAAAAAAATAATAAATAGACAACTGGTCGACCTCATTAGAAATAAAAACCCAAAACATTAGATAGACAAACCAACTAACACATAAATGTGGAGAGAAGGGCAGTGCGGGCAGGAGCAAAGGTAAACAGCAGACAGACCTGAATCCTTATCTTTACAAGGTCGACCTCAGAACTTTGTTCAGTTTTTCTCGGTGACGGATAATGGAAGGAAGGGCAGGCAACTGGTGGACTTCATTTAAATAAACAAATAAAAAATAATATAAACTCTCAGGAATAGATAAATAATAACAAAAAAATTGTAAAGTGGAGAAAGCGAGAGCGCGCGAATGCACTCAAGCAAACACAAACGGCACAGCAGGATGCGTATTTTTTTAAAAAATTGACAAAATAAATCAAAAATAAATCAAAAATAAAAATCAGTGGAGAAGGCGAGAGTGCGCGAGCACACAGGAGCAAAGACAAGCAGCGCAGCTTGATGCGTAGTAAAAAAAATAATAAATAGACAACTGGTCGACCTCATTAGAAATAAAAACCCAAAAGATTAGATAGACAAACAAACAAACACATAAATGTGGAGAGAAGGGCAGTGAGCGCAGGAGCAAAGGTAAACAGCAGACAGACCTGAATCCTTATCTTTACAAGGTCGACCTCAGAACTTTGTTCAGTTTTTCTTGGTGACGGATAATGGAAGGAAGGGCAGGCAACTGGTCGACTTCATTTAAATAAACAAATAAAAAATAATATAAACTCTCAGGAATAGATAAATAATAACAAAAAAATTGTAAAGTGGAGAAAGCGAGAGCGCGGGAATGCACTCAAGCAAACACAAACAGCACAGCAGGATGCGTATTTTTTTAAAAAATTGACAAAATAAATCAAAAATAAATCAAAAATAAAAATAAGTGGAAAAGGCGAGAGTGCGCGAGCACACAGGAGCAAAGACAAGCAGCGCAGCTTGATGCGTAGTAAAAAAAATAATAAATAGACAACTGGTCGACCTCATTAGAAATAAAAACCGAAAAGATTAGATAGACAAACCAACAAACACATAAATGTGGAGAGAAGGGCAGTGCGGGCAGGAGCAAAGGTAAACAGCAGACAGACCTGAATACTTATCTTTACAAGGTCGACCTCAGAACTTTGTTCAGTTTTTCTCGGTGACGGATAATGGAAGGAAGGGCAGGCAACTGGTCGACTTCATTTAAATAAACAAATAAAATATAATATAAACTCTCAGGAATAGATAAATAATAACAAAAAAATTGTAAAGTGGAGAAAGCGAGAGCGTGGGAATGCACTCAAGCAAACACAAACAGCACAGCAGGATGCGTATTTTTTTAAAAAATTGACAAAATAAATCAAAAATAAATCAAAAATAAAAATAAGTGGAAAAGGCGAGAGTGCGCGAGCACACAGGAGCAAAGACAAGCAGCGCAGCTTGATGCGTATTAAAAAAAATAATAAATAGACAACTGGTCGACCTCATTAGAAATAAAAACCCAAAAGATTAGATAGACAAACAAACAAACACATAAATGTGGAGAGAAGGGCAGTGCGGGCAGGAGCAAATGTAAACAGCAGACAGACCTGAATCCTTATCTTTACAAGGTCGACCTCAGAACTTTGTTCAGTTTGTCTCGGTGACGGATAATGGAAGGAAGGGCAGGCAACTGGTCGACTTCATTTAAATAAACAAATAAAAAATAAGATAAACTCTCAGGAATAGATAAATAATAACAAAAAAATTGTAAAGTGCACAAAGCGAGAGCGAGCGAAAGCACTCAAGCAAACACAAACAGCACAGCACGATGCGTATTTTTTTTTATTGAGAAAATAAATCAAAAATAAATCAAAAATAAAAATAAGTGGAAAAGGCGAGAGTGCGCGAGCACACAGGAGCAAAGACAAGCAGCGCAGCTTGACGCGTAGTAAAAAAAATAATAAATAGACAACTGGTCGACCTCATTAGAAATAAAAACCCAAAACATTAGATAGACAAACCAACTAACACATAAATGTGGAGAGAAGGGCAGTGCGGGCAGGAGCAAAGGTAAACAGCAGACAGACCTGAATCCTTATCTTTACAAGGTCGACCTCAGAACTTTGTTCAGTTTTTCTCGGTGACGGATAATGGAAGGAAGGGCAGGCAACTGGTGGACTTCATTTAAATAAACAAATAAAAAATAATATAAACTCTCAGGAATAGATAAATAATAACAAAAAAATTGTAAAGTGGAGAAAGCGAGAGCGCGCGAATGCACTCAAGCAAACACAAACGGCACAGCAGGATGCGTATTTTTTTAAAAAATTGACAAAATAAATCAAAAATAAATCAAAAATAAAAATCAGTGGAGAAGGCGAGAGTGCGCGAGCACACAGGAGCAAAGACAAGCAGCGCAGCTTGATGCGTAGTAAAAAAAATAATAAATAGACAACTGGTCGACCTCATTAGAAATAAAAACCCAAAAGATTAGATAGACAAACAAACAAACACATAAATGTGGAGAGAAGGGCAGTGAGCGCAGGAGCAAATGTAAACAGCAGACAGACCTGAATCCTTATCTTTACAAGGTCGACCTCAGAACTTTGTTCAGTTTGTCTCGGTGACGGATAATGGAAGGAAGGGCAGGCAACTGGTCGACTTCATTTAAATAAACAAATAAAAAATAAGATAAACTCTCAGGAATAGATAAATAATAACAAAAAAATTGTAAAGTGGAGAAAGCGAGAGCGCGCGAATGCACTCAAGCAAACACAAACAGCACAGCAGGATGCGTATTTTTTTAAAAAATTGACAAAATAAATCAAAAATAAAAATAAGTGGAAAAGGCGAGAGTGCGCGAGCACACAGGAGCAAAGACAAGAAGCGCAGCTTGATGCGTAGTAAAAAAAATAATAAATAGACAACTGGTCGACCTCATTAGAAATAAAAACCGAAAAGATTAGATAGACAAACCAACAAACACATAAATGTGGAGAGAAGGGCAGTGCGGGCAGGAGCAAAGGTAAACAGCAGACAGACCTGAATACTTATCTTTACAAGGTCGACCTCAGAACTTTGTTCAGTTTTTCTCGGTGACGGATAATGGAAGGAAGGGCAGGCAACTGGTCGACTTCATTTAAATAAACAAATAAAATATAATATAAACTCTCAGGAATAGATAAATAATAACAAAAAAATTGTAAAGTGGAGAAAGCGAGAGCGCGGGAATGCACTCAAGCAAACACGAACAGCACAGCAGGATGCGTATTTTTTTAAAAAATTGACAAAACAAATCAAAAATAAATCAAAAATAAAAATAAGTGGAAAAGGCGAGAGTGCGCGAGCACACAGGAGCAAAGACAAGCAGCGCAGCTTGATGCGTATTAAAAAAAATAATAAATAGACAACTGGTCGACCTCATTAGAAATAAAAACCCAAAAGATTAGATAGACAAACAAACAAACACATAAATGTGGAGAGAAGGGCAGTGCGGGCAGGAGCAAATGTAAACAGCAGACAGACCTGAATCCTTATCTTTACAAGGTCGACCTCAGAACTTTGTTCAGTTTGTCTCGGTGAAGGATAATGGAAGGAAGGGCAGGCAACTGGTCGACTTCATTTAAATAAACAAATAAAAAATAAGATAAACTCTCAGGAATAGATAAATAATAACAAAAAAATTGTAAAGTGGAAAAAGCGAGATCGCGCGAATGCACTCAAGCAAACACAAACAGCACAGCACGATGCGTATTTTTTTAAAAAAATTGACAAAATAAATCAAAAATAAATCAAAAATAAAAATAAGTGGAAAAGGCGAGAGTGCGCGAGCACACAGGATCAAAGACAAGCAGCGCAGCTTGATGCGTAGTAAAAAAAAATAATAAATAGACAACTGGTCGACCTCATTAGAAATAAATACCCAAAAGATTGGATAGACAAACAAACAAACACATAAATGTGGAGAGAAGGGCAGTGCGCGCAGGAGCAAAGGTAAACAGCAGACAGACCTGAATCCTTATCTTTACAAGGTCGACCTCAGAACTTTGTTCAGTTTGTCTCGGTGACGGATAATGGAAGGAAGGGCAGGCAACTGGTCGACTTCATTTAAATAAACAAATAAAAAATAAGATAAACTCTCAGGAATAGATAAATAATAACAAAAAAATTGTAAAGTGCACAAAGCGAGAGCGCGCGAAAGCAATCAAGCAAACACAAACAGCACAGCACGATGGGTATTTTTTTTTAAATTGACAAAATAAATCAAAAATAAATCAAAAATAAAAATCAGTGGAAAAGGCGAGAGTGCGCGAGCACACAGGAGCAAAGACAAGCAGCGCAGCTTGATGCATAGTAAAAAAAATAATAAATAGACAACTGGTCGACCTCATTAGAAATAAAAACCCAAAAGATTAGATAGACAAACAAACAAACACATAAATGTGGAGAGAAGGGCAGTGTGCGCAGGAGCAAAGGTAAACAGCAGACAGACCTGAATCCTTATCTTTACAAGGTCGACCTCAGAACTTTGTTCAGTTTGTCTCGGTGACGGATAATGGAAGGAAGGGCAGGCAACTGGTCGACTTCATTTAAATAAACAAATAAAAAATAAGATAAACTCTCAGGAATAGATAAATAATATCCAAAAAATGGTAAAGTGGAGAAAGCGAGAGCGCACGAATGCACTCAAGCAAACACAAACGGCACAGCACGATGCGTATTTTTTTTATATTGACAAAATAAATCAAAAATAAATAAAAAATAACAATAAGTGGAAAAAGCGAGAGTGCGCGAGCACACAGGAGCAAAGACAAGCAGCGCAGCTTGATGCGTAGTAAAAAAAATAATAAATAGACAACTGGTCGACCTCATTAGAAATAAAAACCCAAAAGATTAGATAGACAAACAAACAAACACATAAATGTGGAGAGAAGGGCAGTGCGCGCAGGAGCAAAGGTAAACAGCAGACAGACCTGAATCCTTATCTTTACAAGGTCGACCTCAGAACTTTGTTCAGTTTGTCTCGGTGACGGATAATGGAAGGAAGGGCAGGCAACTGGTCGACTTCATTTAAATAAACAAATAAAAAATAAGATAAACTCTCAGGAATAGATAAATAATAACAAAAAAATTGTAAAGTGCAGAAAGTGAGAGCGCGCGAATGCACTCAAGCAAACACAAACAGCACAGCACGATGCGTATTTTTTTAAAAAATTGACAAAATAAATAAAAAATAAATCAAAAATAAAAATCAGTGGAAAAGGCGAGAGTGCGCGAGCACACAGGAGCAAAGACAAGCAGCGCAGCTTGATGCGTAGTAAAAAAAAATAATAAATAGACAACTGGTCGACCTCATTAGAAATAAATACCCAAAAGATTGGATAGACAAACAAACAAACACATAAATGTGGAGAGAAGGGCAGTGCGCGCAGGAGCAAAGGTAAACAGCAGACAGACCTGAATCCTTATCTTTACAAGGTCGACCTCAGAACTTTGTTCAGTTTGTCTCGGTGACGGATAATGGAAGGAAGGGCAGGCAACTGGTCGACTTCATTTAAATAAACAAATAAAAAATAAGATAAACTCTCAGGAATAGATAAATAATAACAAAAAAATTGTAAAGTGCACAAAGCGAGAGCGCGCGAAAGCAATCAAGCAAACACAAACAGCACAGCACGATGCGTATTTTTTTTTAAATTGACAAAATAAATCAAAAATAAATCAAAAATAAAAATCAGTGGAAAAGGCGAGAGTGCGCGAGCACACAGGAGCAAAGACAAGCAGCGCAGCTTGATGCATAGTAAAAAAAATAATAAATAGACAACTGGTCGACCTCATTAGAAATAAAAACCCAAAAGATTAGATAGACAAACAAACAAACACATAAATGTGGAGAGAAGGGCAGTGTGCGCAGGAGCAAAGGTAAACAGCAGACAGACCTGAATCCTTATCTTTACAAGGTCGACCTCAGAACTTTGTTCAGTTTGTCTCGGTGACGGATAATGGAAGGAAGGGCAGGCAACTGGTCGACTTCATTTAAATAAACAAATAAAAAATAAGATAAACTCTCAGGAATAGATAAATAATATCCAAAAAATGGTAAAGTGGAGAAAGCGAGAGCGCACGAATGCACTCAAGCAAACACAAACGGCACAGCACGATGCGTATTTTTTTTATATTGACAAAATAAATCAAAAATAAATAAAAAATAACAATAAGTGGAAAAAGCGAGAGTGCGCGAGCACACAGGAGCAAAGACAAGCAGCGCAGCTTGATGCGTAGTAAAAAAAATAATAAATAGACAACTGGTCGACCTCATTAGAAATAAAAACCCAAAAGATTAGATAGACAAACAAACAAACACATAAATGTGGAGAGAAGGGCAGTGCGCGCAGGAGCAAAGGTAAACAGCAGACAGACCTGAATCCTTATCTTTACAAGGTCGACCTCAGAACTTTGTTCAGTTTGTCTCGGTGACGGATAATGGAAGGAAGGGCAGGCAACTGGTCGACTTCATTTAAATAAACAAATAAAAAATAAGATAAACTCTCAGGAATAGATAAATAATAACAAAAAAATTGTAAAGTGCAGAAAGTGAGAGCGCGCGAATGCACTCAAGCAAACACAAACAGCACAGCACGATGCGTATTTTTTTAAAAAATTGACAAAATAAATAAAAAATAAATCAAAAATAAAAATCAGTGGAAAAGGCGAGAGTGCGCGAGCACACAGGAGCAAAGACAAGCAGCGCAGCTTGATGCGTAGTAAAAAAAATAATAAATAGACAACTGGTCGACCTCATTAGAAATAAAAACCCAAAAGATTAGATAGACAAACAAACAAACACATAAATGTGGAGAGAAGGGCAGTGAGCGCAGGAGCAAATGTAAACAGCAGACAGACCTGAATCCTTATCTTTACAAGGTCGACCTCAGAACTTTGTTCAGTTTGTCTCGGTGACGGATAATGGAAGGAAGGGCAGGCAACTGGTCGACTTCATTTAAATAAACAAATAAAAAATAAGATAAACTCTCAGGAATAGATAAATAATAACAAAAAAATTGTAAAGTGGAGAAAGCGAGAGCGCGCGAATGCACTCAAGCAAACACAAACAGCACAGCACGATGCGTATTTTTTTTTAAATTGACAAAATAAATCAAAAATAGATCAAAAATAAAAATAAGTGGAAAAGGCGAGAGTGCGCGAGCACACAGGAGCAAAGACAAGCAGCGCAGCTTGACGCGTAGTAAAAAAAAATAATAAATAGACAACTGGTCGACCTCATTAGAAATAAAAACCCAAAAGATTAGATAGACAAACCAACAAACACATAAATGTGGAGAGAAGGGCAGTGAGCGCAGGAGCAAAGGTAAACAGCAGACAGACCTGAATCCTTATCTTTACAAGGTCGACCTCAGAACTTTGTTCAGTTTTTCTTGGTGACGGATAATGGAAGGAAGGGCAGGCAACTGGTCGACTTCATTTAAATAAACAAATAAAAAATAATATAAACTCTCAGGAATAGATAAATAATAACAAAAATATTGTAAAGTGGAGAAAGCGAGAGCGCGGGAATGCACTCAAGCAAACACAAACAGCACAGCAGGATGCGTATTTTTTAAAAATTGACAAAATAAATCAAAAATAAATCAAAAATAAAAATAAGTGGAAAAGGCGAGAGTGCGCGAGCACACAGGAGCAAAGACAAGCAGCGCAGCTTGATGCGTAGTAAAAAAAATAATAAATAGACAACTGGTCGACCTCATTAAAAATAAAAACCGAAAAGATTAGATAGACAAACCAACAAACACATAAATGTGGAGAGAAGGGCAGTGCGGGCAGGAGCAAAGGTAAACAGCAGACAGACCTGAATACTTATATTTACAAGGTCGACCTCAGAAACTTTGTTCAGTTTTTCTCGGTGACGGATAATGGAAGGAAGGGCAGGCAACTGGTCGACTTCATTTAAATAAACAAATAAAATATAATATAAACTCTCAGGAATAGATAAATAATAACAAAAAAATTGTAAAGTGGAGAAAGCGAGAGCGCGGGAATGCACTCAAGCAAACACAAACAGCACAGCAGGATGCGTATTTTTTTAAAAAATTGACAAAATAAATCAAAAAATAAATCAAAAATAAAAATAAGTGGAAAAGGCGAGAGTGCGCGAGCACACAGGAGCAAAGACAAGCAGCGCAGCTTGATGCGTATTAAAAAAAATAATAAATAGACAACTGGTCGACCTCATTAGAAATAAAAACCCAAAAGATTAGATAGACAAACAAACAAACACATAAATGTGGAGAGAAGGGCAGTGCGGGCAGGAGCAAATGTAAACAGCAGACAGACCTGAATCCTTATCTTTACAAGGTCGACCTCAGAACTTTGTTCAGTTTGTCTCGGTGAAGGATAATGGAAGGAAGGGCAGGCAACTGGTCGACTTCATTTAAATAAACAAATAAAAAATAAGATAAACTCTCAGGAATAGATAAATAATAACAAAAAAATTGTAAAGTGGAGAAAGCGAGATCGCGCGAATGCACTCAAGCAAACACAAACAGCACAGCACGATGCGTATTTTTTTAAAAAAATTGACAAAATAAATCAAAAATAAATCAAAAATAAAAATAAGTGGAAAAGGCGAGAGTGCGCGAGCACACAGGAGCAAAGACAAGCAGCGCAGCTTGATGCGTAGTAAAAAAAAATAATAAATAGACAACTGGTCGACCTCATTAGAAATAAATACCCAAAAGATTGGATAGACAAACAAACAAACACATAAATGTGGAGAGAAGGGCAGTGCGCGCAGGAGCAAAGGTAAACAGCAGACAGACCTGAATCCTTATCTTTACAAGGTCGACCTCACAACTTTGTTCAGTTTGTCTCGGTGACGGATAATGGAAGGAAGGGCAGGCAACTGGTCGACTTCATTTAAATAAACAAATAAAAAATAAGATAAACTCTCAGGAATAGATAAATAATAACAAAAAAAATTGTAAAGTGCACAAGCAAGAGCGCGCGAAAGCAATCAAGCAAACACAAACAGCACAGCACGATGCGTATTTTTTTTTAAATTGACAAAATAAATCAAAAATAAATCAAAAATAAAAATAAGTGGAAAAGGCGAGAGTGCGCGAGCACACAGGAGCAAAGACAAGCAGCGCAGCTTGATGCGTAGTAAAAAAAATAATAAATAGACAACTGGTCGACCTCATTAGAAATAAAAACCCAAAAGATTAGATAGACAAACAAGCAAACACATAAATGTGGAGAGAAGGGCAGTGCGCGCAGGAGCAAAGGTAAACAGCAGACAGACCTGAATCCTAATCTTTACAAGGTCGACCTCAGAACTTTGTTCAGTTTGTCTCGGTGACGGATAATGGAAGGAAGGGCAGGCAACTGGTCGACTTCATTTAAATAAACAAATAAAAAATAAGATAAACTCTCAGGAATAGATAAATAATAACAAAAAAATTGTAAAGTGCAGAAAGTGAGAGCGCGCGAATGCACTCAAGCAAACACAAACAGCACAGCACGATGCGTATTTTTTTAAAAAATTGACAAAATAAATAAAAAATAAATCAAAAATAAAAATCAGTGGAAAAGGCGAGAGTGCGCGAGCACACAGGAGCAAAGACAAGCAGCGCAGCTTGATGCGTAGTAAAAAAAAATAATAAATAGACAACTGGTCGACCTCATTAGAAATAAAAACCCAAAAGATTAGATAGACAAACAAACAAACACATAAATGTGGAGAGAAGGGCAGTGAGCGCAGGAGCAAATGTAAACAGCAGACAGACCTGAATCCTTATCTTTACAAGGTCGACCTCAGAACTTTGTTCAGTTTGTCTCGGTGACGGATAATGGAAGGAAGGGCAGGCAACTGGTCGACTTCATTTAAATAAACAAATAAAAAATAAGATAAACTCTCAGGAATAGATAAATAATAACAAAAAAATTGTAAAGTGGAGAAAGCGAGAGCGCGCGAATGCACTCAAGCAAACACAAACAGCACAGCACGATGCGTATTTTTTTTTAAATTGACAAAATAAATCAAAAATAGATCAAAAATAAAAATAAGTGGAAAAGGCGAGAGTGCGCGAGCACACAGGAGCAAAGACAAGCAGCGCAGCTTGACGCGTAGTAAAAAAAAATAATAAATAGACAACTGGTCGACCTCATTAGAAATAAAAACCCAAAAGATTAGATAGACAAACCAACAAACACATAAATGTGGAGAGAAGGGCAGTGAGCGCAGGAGCAAAGGTAAACAGCAGACAGACCTGAATCTTTATCTTTACAAGGTCGACCTCAGAACTTTGTTCAGTTTTTCTCGGTGACGGATAATGGAAGGAAGGGCAGGCAACTGGTCGACTTCATTTAAATAAACAAATAAAATATAATATAAACTCTCAGGAATAGATAAATAATAACAAAAAAATTGTAAAGTGGAGAAAGCGAGAGCGCGGGAATGCACTCAAGCAAACACAAACAGCACAGCAGGATGCGTATTTTTTTAAAAAATTGACAAAATAAATCAAAAATAAATCAAAAATAAAAATAAGTGGAAAAGGCGAGAGTGCGCGAGCACACAGGAGCAAAGACAAGCAGCGCAGCTTGATGCGTATTAAAAAAAATAATAAATAGACAACTGGTCGACCTCATTAGAAATAAAAACCCAAAAGATTAGATAGACAAACAAACAAACACATAAATGTGGAGAGAAGGGCAGTGCGGGCAGGAGCAAATGTAAACAGCAGACAGACCTGAATCCTTATCTTTACAAGGTCGACCTCAGAACTTTGTTCAGTTTGTCTCGGTGAAGGATAATGGAAGGAAGGGCAGGCAACTGGTCGACTTCATTTAAATAAACAAATAAAAAATAAGATAAACTCTCAGGAATAGATAAATAATAACAAAAAAAATTGTAAAGTGGAGAAAGCGAGATCGCGCGAATGCACTCAAGCAAACACAAACAGCACAGCACGATGCGTATTTTTTTAAAAAAATTGACAAAATAAATCAAAAATAAATCAAAAATAAAAATAAGTGGAAAAGGCGAGAGTGCGCGAGCACACAGGAGCAAAGACAAGCAGCGCAGCTTGATGCGTAGTAAAAAAAAATAATAAATAGACAACTGGTCGACCTCATTAGAAATAAATACCCAAAAGATTGGATAGACAAACAAACAAACACATAAATGTGGAGAGAAGGGCAGTGCGCGCAGGAGCAAAGGTAAACAGCAGACAGACCTGAATCCTTATCTTTACAAGGTCGACCTCACAACTTTGTTCAGTTTGTCTCGGTGACGGATAATGGAAGGAAGGGCAGGCAACTGGTCGACTTCATTTAAATAAACAAATAAAAAATAAGATAAACTCTCAGGAATAGATAAATAATAACAAAAAAATTGTAAAGTGCACAAAGCAAGAGCGCGCGAAAGCAATCAAGCAAACACAAACAGCACAGCACGATGCGTATTTTTTTTTAAATTGACAAAATAAATCAAAAATAAATCAAAAATAAAAATAAGTGGAAAAGGCGAGAGTGCGCGAGCACACAGGAGCAAAGACAAGCAGCGCAGCTTGATGCGTAGTAAAAAAAAATAATAAATAGACAACTGGTCGACCTCATTAGAAATAAAAACCCAAAAGATTAGATAGACAAACAAACAAACACATAAATGTGGAGAGAAGGGCAGTGCGCGCAGGAGCAAAGGTAAACAGCAGAAAGACCTGAATCCTTATCTTTACAAGGTCGACCTCAGAACTTTGTTCAGTTTGTCTCGGTGACGGATAATGGAAGGAAGGGCAGGCAACTGGTCGACTTCATTTAAATAAACAAATAAAAAATAAGATAAACTCTCAGGAATAGATAAATAATAACAAAAAAAATTGTAAAGTGCAGAAAGTGAGAGCGCGCGAATGCCACTCAAGCAAACCCAAACAGCACAGCACGATGCGTATTTTTTTAAAAATTGACAAAATAAATAAAAAATAAATCAAAAATAAAAATAAGTGGAAAAGGCGAGAGTGCGCGAGCACACAGAAGCAAAGACAAGCAGCGCAGCTTGATGCGTAGTAAAAAAATAATAAATAGACAACTGGTCGACCTCATTAGAAATAAAAACCCAAAAGATTAGATAAACAAACCAACAAACACATAAATGTGGAGAGAAGGGCAATGCGGGCAGGAGCAAAGGTAAACAGCAGACAGACCTGAATCCTTATCTTTACGAGGTCGACCTCAGAACTTTGCTCAGTTTTTCTTGGTGACGGATAATGGAAGGAAGGGCAGGCAACTGGTCTACTTCATTTAAATAAACAAATAAAAATAATATAAACTCTCAGGAATAGATAAATAATAACAAAAAAATTGTAAAGTGGAGAAAGCGAGAGCGCGCGAATGCACTCAAGCAAACACAAACAGCACAGCACGATGGGTATTTTTTTAAAAAATTGACAAAATAAATCAAAAATAAATCAAAAATAAAAATAAGTGGAAAAGGCGAAGTGCGCGAGCACACAGGAGCAAAGAGAAGCAGCGCAGCTTGATGCGTAGTAAAAAAAATAATAAATAGACAACTGGTCGACCTCATTAGAAATAAAAACCCAAAAGATTAGATAGACAAACAAACAAACACATAAATGTGGAGAGAAGGGCAGTGAGCGCAGGAGCAAAGGTAAACAGCAGAAAGACCTGAATCCTTATCTTTACAAGGTCGACCTCAGAATTTTGTTCAGTTTGTCTCGGTGACGGATAATGGAAGGAAGGGCAGGCAACTGGTCGACTTCATTTAAATAAACAAATAAAAAATAAGATAAACTCTCAGGAATAGATAAATAATATCCAAAAAATTTTAAAGTGGAGAAAGCGAGAGCGCACGAATGCACTCAAGCAAACACAAACGGCACAGCACGATGCGTATTTTTTTTATATTGACAAAATAAATCAAAAATAAATAAAAAATAAGAATAAGTGGAAAAGGCGAGAGTGCGCGAGCACACAGGAGCAAAGACAAGAAGCGCAGCTTGATGCGTAGTAAAAAAAATAATAAATAGACAACTGGTCGACCTCATTAGAAATAAAAACCGAAAAGATTAGATAGACAAACCAACAAACACATAAATGTGGAGAGAAGGGCAGTGCGGGCAGGAGCAAAGGTAAACAGCAGACAGACCTGAATACTTATCTTTACAAGGTCGACCTCAGAACTTTGTTCAGTTTTTCTCGGTGACGGATAATGGAAGGAAGGGCAGGCAACTGGTCGACTTCATTTAAATAAACAAATAAAATATAATATAAACTCTCAGGAATAGATAAATAATAACAAAAAAATTGTAAAGTGGAGAAAGCGAGAGCGCGAGAATGCACTCAAGCAAACACGAACAGCACAGCAGGATGCGTATTTTTTTAAAAAATTGACAAAACAAATCAAAAATAAATCAAAAATAAAAATAAGTGGAAAAGGCGAGAGTGCGCGAGCACACAGGAGCAAAGACAAGCAGCGCAGCTTGATGCGTATTAAAAAAAATAATAAATAGACAACTGGTCGACCTCATTAGAAATAAAAACCCAAAAGATTAGATAGACAAACAAACAAACACATAAATGTGGAGAGAAGGGCAGTGCGGGCAGGAGCAAATGTAAACAGCAGACAGACCTGAATCCTTATCTTTACAAGGTCGACCTCAGAACTTTGTTCAGTTTGTCTCGGTGAAGGATAATGGAAGGAAGGGCAGGCAACTGGTCGACTTCATTTAAATAAACAAATAAAAAATAAGATAAACTCTCAGGAATAGATAAATAATAACAAAAAAATTGTAAAGTGGAAAAAGCGAGATCGCGCGAATGCACTCAAGCAAACACAAACAGCACAGCACGATGCGTATTTTTTTAAAAAAATTGACAAAATAAATCAAAAATAAATCAAAATAAAAATAAGTGGAAAAGGCGAGAGTGCGCGAGCACACAGGATCAAAGACAAGCAGCGCAGCTTGATGCGTAGTAAAAAAAAATAATAAATAGACAACTGGTCGACCTCATTAGAAATAAATACCCAAAAGATTGGATAGACAAACAAACAAACACATAAATGTGGAGAGAAGGGCAGTGCGCGCAGGAGCAAAGGTAAACAGCAGACAGACCTGAATCCTTATCTTTACAAGGTCGACCTCAGAACTTTGTTCAGTTTGTCTCGGTGACGGATAATGGAAGGAAGGGCAGGCAACTGGTCGACTTCATTTAAATAAACAAATAAAAATAAGATAAACTCTCAGGAATAGATAAATAATATCCAAAAAATGGTAAAGTGGAGA